>NC_056735.1:361184605-361262105 GCF_019279795.1 Protopterus annectens
CTGCTGTAAACCACTAGGAAGCCTTAAACTGATAAAAGCACTTAACTTTCCTTGTTAATAAGGCAAAATGAATCGTAGGCTTTAAACAGCCTATAAATGCAAAGTACCTTGCTAAGGTAAGGGAAAACAGCTCTTGTACTTTACAAAAAAAAAGCACCAAACCAGGCATGTCCAAAGGTCAGCTTCCGGTGATTTTTCCTGTCCACCTGGTGAATCTGGGCATACTTGGGCAAGGCAGCAACTGCATCGTATACCCAGAAAACCCTCTCTTCCTACCACCCAACACTACAACCTGCGAGAGATGCACTTACATAGCCAAACTGGAAGCAAAGCTCTCTCTACCCCAGATTATGCTGGACAGTCAAGAGGAGGTGGTTAATACCCGCACTACACCTCAAGCAACACACAGCCCTTTTAAACCCACACCACCAACACCCTCACTTAGCAACACTAAACCCCCCTATGCGGAGACCCTTAACAGTAACGTGCCCAAGGAACAAGGACCTCTGAAGCTGAAATGCAAAGAAACACCAATCACAACAAACGTGTCACATAGTTCACAACACCAGTGTGCCAACCAACAACCCCTAAGGCAAGACAACGTACCAAACACTTTAGTCATAGGTGATTCTATAGTCAGGCACACATGTCCCACTCACCAGGCTGAACAAGGAGAAAATTAGTCAGCTGCCTGTCTGATGCCAGGATCTGCCACATAATGCATGCACTCAGGTCACTCCACAAAAAATAGAAATGACTGTCATTGTCCATGTTGGACTGAATGACTTGAGACGTACCTCCCTGGGCTACATGAAGAGAGACATGGAAGAGCTCTCGCATCATGTGGCCCAGGCAGGTATGACCCTAGCCCTGAGTAGCATCCTGCCTTCGCCCAGAATGATACCACAGTATAAGGACAAAATGATTGACTTCAATAGTTGGCTAAGCTTCTGGTATCATTCAAAGGGGATCCAGTATATGTCTGCCTGGGACGATACGATCGACAAACCACGATGTTTTGCCAGACATGGTCTGCACCTGTCGCCCCTGGGATTCAGGTTACTGGGTAAGGCTCTTGCCACCCATATACTGCCTTTCTTAGGCAAAGTACAAAGGACAAAACCACCACCATAACCGGTACAAGCATAACAAATCTGAAGGTAATGCTACTCAATGCTAGAAGTCTAAACTTCAAAATGCACTCTCTCAAGGCACTCCTAAAAATGGAGAACATTGATATCTGTGCTGTAACTGAGACCTGCTTCAATGCTCCAGAGAGCACCCCTGCAATACCAGGCTACAACTTTTACCACTCTTTACGGCCACCAAACCAGGACCAAAATACTAAAGGTGGAGGAGTGTCCATATTCACACCACCAGGCTAGTTGCCCAACACAATGCTTCTGAAATTCTCCAGGTGCAGCGAACACTAGGTAAGACTGCAATCCAAACTGTAGTGTGCTCCAGATCCCCCACCATGCCCCAAGATTCTCACTGCACCTTTCTAAACATACTGAGAAATGTTAAGATACAACCAAACACCCTAATAGTGGGTGATTTCAACTACACTGCCATTAACTGGGAAAACTACTCTCTTATACCAACACCTTTACCCAAATGGTTTTGGGAATTCATAAATTCCAATGCCCTGGATCAACTAATCCATATTCCCACCATGGGCTCCAGTATCCTAGACCTGGTCATTACCAACATGGGAAATGGATGATCCACACCTGTGGTCACCCCCTTGTTGGTAATGTCTGACCATAAGCTAATCGCCCTTGACATCCACATCCCTCCCCCACCCCCCCAGTAAGGAAACCTCCGTTAAAATCTTCTCCAACGCCAACTTCATGATACTGAAGTCGTGTGACAAACTTCATGACACCCATGCAGACGGGAACCGAAAGTTCGACTGCTGAATCCTACACTAAGGCACTCTACGAGCACATCTACTCGTGCCTGGATCGTGGCATTCCAAATAGAACCAGGATGCTGTCCTCCAAAAAAAGGAAGCCAATCTGGTGTTCCCCTGTCATAAACAAACTTTACAACAAAAGGAAGAAACTGTTGCAGAAAAGAGGAAATTCCCGGGATGCAAAAAACTCCCTTACCAGCCTCAGTAAGAAGCTGAGATCCCTCATAAAATCCTCCAAAGCTAGTTAAGAAAATAAAATTGCCAAAAATGCCAAAGGCAACCACAAGGCATTCTATAGCTATGTCAAGAATCTAAATGCCAATGCTCAGATCTGCTCTGAGTTACAAAATGGCATTAAATATACTGATCCCAAAGATATTGCCAATATCCTGGCAGATCGATTCAGTACCAACTGCACCCCCCTCTCACCCCCTAAAGGGCCCATCTCGATACTGAAAGATTCCCAAATTCCAGTAATAACTGCCACACAGGTAAAAATCACTCTCTCCAAAGCTAAGAATACAGCATCCATGGGAGCAGACTGCATCCCGGGCTGTTTACTACATGAACTACAAGATGAACTGGCACCTCACCTAAGTGTCATGTTTAATCAAAGAATCACCTCAGGCTTAGTGCTCACTGAGTGGCACACAGCTACAGTTATCCCACTCCACTAGAATGGATCCACCTTGGATCCTGGGAGCTACCGCCCAATCAGTCTGACTAGCCTGATCTGCAAGACCATGTAACGTATTATCATGGAACTTGTAACCAAAGACATTGGCAATCTTCAAAGACTGGACCCCACCCAGATGTTCTTCGTGTTTCACTGTTGCAGTCATTACATTTGGGTAATCTGCTCTCAGATTGCCCTCAGTCGGCCTGATTAACAAAGTCTTGGGTCCTGCGTCGGTTGCTGTCCCTTCTTCCATGACATCAGGTAGTCAGGGGTATAAAACATGCAGCTGACTCCATTACATCAGTCTTTCTTGCCATGTGGTGCCCGAAGCAGATGTTCTTCGTGTTTCACTGTTGCAGTCATTACATTTGGGTTATCCTGCTGGCAGGTTGCCCTCAGTCGGCCTGAATTCCAAAGTCTTTGATCCTGCATCGGTTGCTGTTGCCTCTTCCCTGACGTCAGGTCGTCAGGGGTATAAAAGATGCAGCCGACGCCATTTTATCTAGTCTTTCTTGCCATGCGGTGCCCGAACCAGTTCAGAAGTGCCGGTGAGCCGACTCCTGAGATTTTCGTGTTCGAGTTTCAGATCCGAAGTCTTCATTAAAAGCTAAGTACCCCGTTGGGAAAACTTTTTTTCTTGGTCCAGACCGATGTCAGAAAAAGTTATTTGTATTTCTTGTGGGAAGCAAATACCTCCATAAGGATTTTCATTCTTATTGTATTCCTTGCCTAGGCCGTGACCACAACGTTGCTAGTTGTCGGTTTTGTGCTAGATTTAAGCAACGCACTATTCAGCGTCGGTACGATTTTGCATTAAGCTATTTTGGGCAAAGTTTTAATTATACAATGTCGTCTGATAGCCATCCGACTTCCGGAGTTCACAAAAAACGAAAAGGACGACAGTCAGCCGAGGTCCAAAACCGACGACGAAGCTTCTCCTAAGCAAGTCGCTGGTTCGCCGATCCTCATTGAGGTGCTTGCAGCCCCTGACGCCCGCTACTTTAGAGTCGCAGGCCACTACTGACTCCCACGTGGAGTCGGCCAGGCCGCAGCAAACTCAAGGTCCTTTTCTAGACCCTTTTTGAGCAAAGCCATTTCCAAGGTCTCCCTTAGCTAGATGAATTACACAATGTATACTGCAAGTATTCAAGGATAAAGGTCTGTCCCCACCTGGTCCTGTTAAAGCTCATAAAACCAAGTCTATGGCAACTTCAGCATTTTGGTCTAGGGTTTCACTGGATGGTATCTGTGCAGCAGCGACCTGGGCAAGGTCACATACACTTATTTCTCATAAGTTGGATTTGATCTCTAGGGGGAGAGCATCTTTTGGCTCTTCGCTGCTCAGGAATATCCTTTCATGAGGGCCTCCCAGGAGTTTTGGTAGCTGGGGACTCTGTCCCACAGGTTGCAGATAAATGAAGTTAACTACTTCAGATAAAGAAGTTATGTACCCACTAACGTTCCATCTGAGTAGTTGTACTTAATTTTCTGCAACCGTCCTGCCCTCCTTTTCCCGAATCTGTTCTAGGTTAGTGCTGTTACTGAGTTGCTGATAGTTTGAATAGTGGTAAACTCTATCTGTGGGAAGGTAGGAGATGAGGGGATTATAGTTAAGGCGAGGAGCTTGGAGTAGATGCTTGAAAAATGTTGCCGGATCAGATTCAATAAGAATCCGAATACCCACAGGTTGCAGAAAATGAAGTATAACTACTCAGATGGAACGTTATGGTGAGTACATAACTTCTTTTTTCCTCTAACTTCAGTGTCGGCCAGAGTGTTTCTTCGTATGCTATGTTCATGGCATCTGTTACCCACATGTTACCCTTAGCCAGACTTCACATGCGAATATTCCACTGGTTTCTGAAAATACTCTGGTGCCAGCATGCTCGTCCTTTGGAGTTTGTTCTTCCTCTTCTCCCTTATCTGAAGAAAGTTATACTGGTGGATTCAGCACATATCTGTGTATCCATGTCTTCCTGTACAGGGTCCGCATCCTGTGCAGCAGCTGTTTACAGATTGGGTAGGGAGCAACATTGGGAAACTTAAAAGTTCAAGGTTTTTAGTCTCCGTAAGGAAACAGCATATCAACATCAGAGATGAGGGCTTTGATTCTTGCTCTCCAAGGTTTCCAGTCCTCTCTCTGCCCAGGTCCCCTGAAATTGTTCATAGACAACACCACAGTCCTTTGGTATATGAACAAGTAAGGAGTGGCACAAAGTCATACATGCTCTGCAGGCTGGCCCTTCAGGCCTGGGAGATTGCTTCTTAAGTGGAGGGTCACATTACTAGCTGTTTACATTCCTTCAGCTCAAAATGATGTGGCAGATGCACTCAGCAGGTCCATGACACAAGCCAATCAATGGATGCTTCATAGGGATTTGTTTCTGGGCCTTCTCCACTGGTGGTGTACTTCTAAAGTAGATCTCTGCCTCCACCTTGAGCAGGCAACTTCCAGAGTTTTGTGCCATAGCCCCTGATTCTCTGGTATGCAAGGTGGATGGTCTGTCTTTCTAATGAAAGGGGATGTTTCTTTATGCATTACCTCCCCCCCCTTCCCACTCATTCAGAATTTTCTACTGAAAATACAGCTGGATAAACCAAAAATCTTGTTGGTGACCCCTTTTGGCCAAGACAGCACTGGTTCCCACTTCTGCAGTTAGCCAAGGGCAGTCGTTACAAGTTACCTCGCACGGTGGATCTTATCACACATGACAGGGGATCCCTTATCCACCCACATTTAACAACTCTGAGCCTTACTGTGCGAGGATGATGGTCTTCTGTTCCCTTTCCGATACCCTTTTTCTGAGGAGGTACTTTTAGTCCTGCAGGAGGCCAGTAAACCCAATACTAGGTTATCCTACTTGTCTAAGTGGAAGAGGCTCTTCATTTGGAGTCTGAAAAATGGCTAGATCCATTTTCAATGGATCTTGTTCATTCATCTGTGTGTGAGCTGCTTAAGGCTAGATTGGCTTACCCTTCTGTTAAAGCCCACTTGTCCCACATTTCTGCATGTCTGCCTCTGTCTCCTCCTTTAGCTTCTGGGCTAGAGGTTAAGTTGTTTCTTAAAGGCGTCATTCTCATCAGACCTCCCAGGAAACCTGTTCCTCCTCCCTAGAATTTAAGTTTTGTATTGGAAAAGCTTACTCAGGCTCCTTTTGAGCCTGCAGTCTTTGCTTATTTGAAGTTTTGCACATGGAAGACTATTTTGCTGATGAGCATCACCTCTGTATAGAAATTTCTGAACTTCACACCTTAATGCCTTCCCAGCCTTTTCTCATCTTTCACAAGGATGGGATTTCACTCTGCAATAACCCCTCCTTCATGCCTGAAGTGGTTAATGACTTATCCCTTAACCAATCTATTCATGTACCTACCTTCTTTCTTTCCCCTCAGAATCCTAGTGAAAGTCTGCTACGTACCTTGGATGTGCATAGACAACTCCGATTTTACCTAGACAAGACCAAGTCCATTAGGATATCAGAACAACTTGGTCTCCTTTCATCCCAGAGCGCTGGGAAAACTGTTTCTAAACAAACTTATTTCCACTTGGATCTCTAAGTTAATTTCCTTTTTTGTTCCATGGAAAGGCTCACACTTCCACAATAAAAGCTCATTCCACTAAGGCTGTAGCTTTCTTTGGGGCCTTCTTCAAAGATCTGGACACTACCTCTGTTCTCGAAGCAGCTACATGGTCTTCTCTCCATACTTTCACCAAACATTATAAACTGGATGCTATCTGCAGATCCAGAGCAGGCTTTGCCTAGGCAATCCTGCATGGTTTCATGGTGACTTATTCTGCTCCAACCTCCCTATGCTTTTTATGAGCTTTGGTACTCTCCCTCATGATCTTTGTGTTTCACTGTTGCAGTCATTACGTTTGGGTTATCTGCCTGCAGGTAGCCCTCAGCCGGCCCGAATGTCAGTCTTGGATTCCTGCGTTGGATGTTGTCTCTTCTTCCATAATGTCAGGTCATCAGGGGTATAAAACATGCAGCAGATGCCATTACATCAGTCTTTCTTGCTGCACGGTGCCTGAAGCAGAAGCAGTTTGCAAGTGCCGATCGTCCGACTCCTGAAATTTTCATTTTCGAGTTTCAGAATCGAAGTCTTCGAAAAAAGCTAAGTACCCCGTTGGGGGTCCTTTTTCTTGCTCTTGACCAATGTCAGTAAAAGTTAATTGTCTTACCCGTGGAAAGTAAATGCCTCATAAAGATTTTCATTCATACTGCATTCCTTGCTTAGGCCCAGACCACGACGTCCCTCGCTGTCAAGGTTTGTGCCTTATTCAATCCTCGAACTATTCGTCATCTATTTTCACAGCAAATTATTTTGCTACTCTGTTTATCCAGAAATGGCTTCTGTAAGCCATCCGACTACTGATATTCTGAAAAAACATAAGGATAAAGACAGGCCGCATAGGTCCAAAACTGCAGACAACGCTTTCGTTAAGCTAGTCGCCATTTTGCCGGTACTCGGTGAGGCGCTTTTGCAGCCCCTAATACCCACTTCTTCAGATTCACAGGCCTTTACTGAGACCCATTCGGAGTCCGGTATACCGCGGAATGCTTATTTGAATATGGAATCTCCGGATGTGTCTACCCTTGGATGGGTTCGGAGCCGCTGTGCAGGTACCGGATTCTGAGGGTGTATTCAGGCCTACAGATTTGTATTTTAAACAGACGTCATCTTCATCATGGCCTAAAACTCGACCCACGCCTAGAAAACCGACGTCCAAACCACATGGTCAGGCCCATATGCCTAAAAAACAAATGCTTAGAATGGCTGAAGACCTTATTACTCTAATTAGGGGAAGCCAGCCTTCCCCCCCACTGAGACCTAGAACTGATTTTCCTTTTGATTCTTCTGATCAGGATTCTGAAATTTCTGTTTCTTCTGATTACCAGGATTTGCCATTACCTACCTATGAGGATTGTGATGCAGAGGATTCTATTTCCTCTGCTTCCCCTCCAGAAGATTTTTACTTTGTTTAAACATTGCACACTCTTAGGGAGCATTTCCGCTGGGAAAGCCAGGGTTACTCTGACTCCAATAAGAGGCTTAGGGAATTCTTACTCCTCCCTCAACACAGGCCTTTAGCTATCCCTCCTGTTCTGGACATAGTAGATGCCTTCTTGTAATCTAGCCTGGCCCCAGACACTTTGCCTCCAGATCCCAGAAAACCTGACCGGCATCAGAGTACCTGACTCTCAATTTCCTCTTTAAGAGTCCTACTGCGGATCCAGAGACCATTTCCCAAGGACCAAAGAGCATTAAGGCTACTTCTGCCAAAAACCCTACCCCCCTCTGATAGAGATTCCAGGGCCTTGGACAGATGGGGTAAGAAAGTATACACTTCTGCTGCTTTGGCCATTAGGGCCTTAAATTGCCAGTCTCATATGTTAAAGTATCAGTAGCATATTTTGGAACTAAAACAGAAAATTGTTGATTCCTGACTGTGCTGAACATAAAGAATTACAGGATTTAATGCAGTTTGCTGAACAAGTTGGTTAACCTACTGTTCAATGTGGTTTTGACTCTTTAGAAGCATCTTGCAGGGCTACTGTCACTGGGTCCGTACTTAGAAGGCATGCTTGGCTTAAGGAGCAAAACTTGCCAGATCATGTTTAAGCTAATTTACTGGAGGCTCCCTTAAACCAAGACCGCCTGTTTGGCAACAAAGCAGAAGTCCTTAAAAAGATGGAGGAAAAAGCTAAATCTGTGAAAACTGTTAAAGATTTCCTGCAAGTACAGCCTCCCAGATTTAGTAGGCATTAGCCTTCTAAGAATTGGTACTTTCCAGTCTCTTCCAGGCCTTCTCAGACCAAAGCCAGGAAAAGCAGACCACCTAGGTTATAGTCTCGGGCTACACACGGGTATAAGCAGTGGGGGGGCTCCCATTTCCCTAAGCTGGAAGTAGTAAGACACCCCCCTATGGAAAAATGTCACAATGACTTAACATTAACCCTTCCAAGCCCTGCTCAACTGCCTGTTCCCTTGGGAGGAAAACTCGCCCTGCATGCAAAAAACTGGGAACTCGTTACCCAGGACAAACTGGTTTTAAATATAGTTTTCCAAGGATACAGATTCCACTTCCACACCTTACCCAACCCCAAACGGTTGGCCAGACCTACCCTCAAATCAGTGGGCAGAGGATCAACCGCAGGTTCTCTCTCTTCTAAGTATCAGGGCTATTCAGCCTGTCCCAGCAGTAGAAAGGGAACAAGGTTTGGTTTTTACTCAAGACTTTTCCTGGTACCCAGAAAAGACCGCTCCTGGCATCCTGTCCCGGACCTCTCTATTCTAAACACCTTTTTGGTAATCCCAAAATTCAAAATGCTAACACTTCAATAGCTGCTCCCCTATGTTGGTCAAAGATGCCTGGTTGGCAACCTTAGTCTTAAAGAAAGCTTACCTGCACATTCCAATAAGGAAGTCTTGCAGGAAATACCTTCTCTTCAGAGCAGGCTACATGCACTATCAGTTCTCTGCACTTTCCTTTGGCTTATCTACTGCGCCCAGGGTATTCACAAAGTGTCTAGCTCCAGCCGTTGCATTTTGCAGGCAGAGAAATATTCAAATATACCCATACCTGGACGATTGTCGTGATTCAGGCAGAAAGCCAGGACTTGCTATTAAAACATCTGGCATTTGTGAAGAAATTTCTAACCTCGCTGGGGTACACCATAAATGAAAAGAAATCTCACTTGGTACCCTGCCAACAGATTGTATTCCTGGGAGCAAGCTTGAACACAACTTCCCAGATGGCTTTCCTCATGCCAGAAAAACAAGTTTGACAGCCTACTTCAAACTACTGGCCACAAAGACCCAGCTATCTGCAAGGAAAATTCTGCAAGCTCTGGGGTTCATGGCCTCTTACATTCTACTAATTCCATATGCAAGACTGCATATGAGGAAACTAAAATGATATCTAAAAAGCCTATGGTGCCAACATTCTCAGGACCTGGAAACAATGATTTCTATCATTCCTTGTATAAAGACAGTTCCTTTGGTGGACAGAGGCCTGCCACCTCAACAAGGGACTCCCTTTCATGGGGGGCTCACTTGGCAGGGCAGTGCATTCAGGGCAAATGGGACCAGAGTCAGATGCACCTGCGTATTAACCAAAAAGAAATGTTAGCTGTACAGAATTCCCTGATGGCCTTCAAGGACCACATCCTTTAGGACAATTATTGGTAAAGACAGACAACACCAGTTATGTGGTACATAAACAGTGGGGAACCCACTTGTACTCTCTCTGCAGACTAGCCATGGCTCTGTGGAACATAGCCTTGAGCTACCAAGTGCACCTACAAGCTCAATTCCTGCCAGGCAAGCTAAATTCACTGGCAGATGACCTAAGCAGAAATCTCATGAACCCACACGAATGGAAACTGGAACCAAAAATATTCAACCTCTTGAGGACCAAATGGGAGACTTCACAAATAGACCAGATTGCCCCCCCCCCCCCCCCCCATATCTACCAATTGGACAAATTCTGCACAAGGACTCCCCACAGTCAAGCTTGGAAAGTGGATGCCCTTTCCTTTACCTGGGAAAGCCTCTCGGATTATGCCTTCCCCGTCTGCCTCTCCTCTCAAAGGTTCTGCTAACGATCAAACAGGACAAACCAAGGGCAATACTGATTGCACCAGACTGGCCACACCAGCATTGGTACCACCTCTTGTGCAATATGATGCTGCTGATGCCATGGCACCTACTTTAGACACCTTTCCTACTGTACCAGTAGGTGGGCCAAATTCTGCACCCTCAGCTTAAAACCCTGAACCTTGCAGTCTGACTAATCCCTTGAGCTGTCCAGTAGCATCCCTCAGTAAGCAGGTGCTAGATGTTATTCTGGAAGCAAGGAGGCCTAGCACTAGAAAATGTGCTGAAAAGTGAAAAAGATACTGTTCCTGGAGCCAAACTGAGGGGATGGGCAGAACAGTGCCCAGCTTAACTCGTTTTCTTCAGTACTTAACAGGCCTCACAAGAGCCTATCTTTCGCGTCAATTAAAATTCATGCCTCTGCCATTTCAGCACATTATAATACTGAACCACCCCTCTTCTCTCACCCCCTGCTAAAGCAGTTCCTCAGAGTGGCCAAAAATGTAAGATACCCCAGGCGAGCCCTTACTCCAGCCTGGGACCTTAACTTTTTATTGGAAAAGCTCACTCTCCCTCCATTTGAACCAGCTGCAACTGCAGAGTTGAAATTCCTTTCTTGGAAAACAGCCTTCCTTATAGCCATCACTTCAGCAAGAGGAGTATCTGAATTACACGTCCTCATGGTAACGGATCCCTTCATTATCTTCCATGCAGACAGGGTTTCCCTGAGGACCAATCCTTCCTTTATGCCCAAAGTGGTGTCTAGTGTGGCCCTAAATCAGTCCATTAATGTGCCTACATTTTTCCCCGAACCCACAAAACAAAGGCGAATGAATACTGCACTCGGATGTGTACAGACCATTTAGATTTTATTTGGACAAGACCAAGCCTCAGAAAATCTGAACAGCTGCTAGTTGGCTTTGCTGCAGGAGCAGAGGGGAAGGCCATTTCAAAGCAAACCATTTCTAAATGGATAGCCCATTCCATTCATTTCTGCTATAAGCACCATGGAAAAACTACCGCACAGGGGATAATATCACATTCCACCAGGGCTGCATCTACCTCTACAGCCTTCCTCAGAGGAGTCCCTACCAGGGACATCCCAGAAGCTGCTACCCTGGAGCTCTATACATACCTGTAGATGTTAGTGTATTCACTGTTGCATTCCTTGTTACCGTCCCTCCAGCCCCCAACTTTTCTTGGCTCTACCTTCCTTCTTGTTTGGTGTATTTAAGCTTTCTGGTGTATTTGCTTTTTTTTGGAGGTGTAACCTGACATATAATTGCTTCCCATTATGGAGGCACCTGACATCTGGGGCAAGAAAAACTGATGTTATGACGTTGGCCGCATGTTTTATACCCCCTGACGTCATGGAAGAAGAGACAGCATCCGACGCAGGAATCCAAGACTTTGATTTCAGGCCAGCTGAGTGCTACCTTCAGGCAGATAACTCGAATGTAAAGACTTCAGCAGTGAATGCACTCGAACATATACCTTTATGGGAAGTGTACACAACTGTACTTTATGAATACTGCAATCTGGGAATAGAAGGACATAGAATAGTTGTGTAAAATCTTACCGTAACCATATATGTCGTCCTCTTCCATTTTGAAGTATTCTATTCCACCCCCCTTCCCCCTTGGTTCATGCTTTACTTAGGATGATTTGTTTTTACTTATCCTTGGGCTGGTTTTCTGACTGGTGCATTCATTTCTGAAGATGGTACGTGCAGGCATCACTTTTATGGCCTATGTCAGCTGCTGTCCTATGTGTAATGTCGCACATACCTTGCAGTAGTTTGTTTGGTATACTGGCCAAACGTTCGGGTCGCCCAGGCAGGAAATCTCTCGCTGTTATGAGTACTGCGACATGGAAAAGGATATCTTATGGTTATGGTAAAATTTTACACAACTATTCTGTCTTGCGAGTTTCTGCCTTTGTACCCCAACACACATGAGTTAAGGTCGTATGTCAGATGTTCGTAGGTGTTTACTAGGCTAAAGGTCATATGTCAGATTTTTGTAGGTGTTTACTAGGCTAACAACCACAAGAGGCTTTTAAGCCTAGCTATGCATCTGAAATGTCTGACATGATGATCTTCGTGTTTCACTGTTGCCGTCCTCACACTTGGGTTATCTGCCTGCAGGTAGAATACGGAGAATGAGAGCGAAAGAATTGAGACAGAAGTAGCCCAACTAATAGTTCGGGCATTGAACAAGGCACAAAACCGACAGCGAGGAACTTTGTGGTCTGGGTCTAAACAGGTGACACAGTAAGAATGAAAATCTCTGTGAGGTAGTTGCTTTCCACAGACAAGACAATAACTTTTTCTGACATTTGTTAGAGCAAGAAAAAAAGATCCCCAACAAGGTACTTGGCTTAAGAAGACTTCAGGTTTGAAACTCGAAAAATGAAAATATCAGGTAGCTGCCAACCGGCACTTGCAAACTGCTTTTGCTTCGGGCTCCCGCACGGCAAGAAAAGCTGATGTAATGGCGTCTGCTGCATGTTCTATACGCTTGACGTCATGGATGAGGCGACAGCATCTGACGCAGAAATCCCAAGACTGGTATTCGGGTCGACTGAGGGCTACCTGCAGGCAGATAACCCAAGTGTGATGAATGCAACTGTGAATACACTCTAACATCTACATTTATGGTAAGTGTACACAACTGTACTTTCTGGTACTCTTGATAAGTGTAAGCAAGGGCTTGTAGATGAAACCTTTGCAGGCTGACTGTGTCCATTAGAGAGAGGTGCCAAACCAGGGATGAATTTCCTGCACCCCATCCAATTTCCCAAGTTACACTTGAATTGAGTTAGGGAGGAACTCTGCTTCACATGGATGTGTAGCCTGTTCCAGAGATGGAGTAGTTTCTGGGATACATACCGATCTCTCCAGCAGGTCTTATTTATATCACAGGCAAGGTTTAAGTTTTAAGAATGGGTTATTCTGGTGCTGTTTGTTTTGTGGACATGCAGGAAGTCCATCAAAGGGGGGGGGGGTTAACAATGCCCTATATACCAGGCATTGCTCTCCCTTCAACAGCCTGTAGAAGACAATACAGGGAATAGGTCCTTGAGGTGGTCCATGTAGGATTTGTTAAGTACACCCTGTGCTCTTCTTATGAGGAACCTTTGTGGATGTTCCAGTTGGATATGCCTGGTTAGGTACATACCAAAGGGGACATTGTAGTCTAGTAGGTCTGATGAATGCCAATTACAGTAGAAAGATGACTTCCTTGGACCTTGATGCAGTACCTTTGTTTATAAGTTGCGCTACATAGGATGATTTCATCACTACTGTAAACACATTATGGTCAAAGGCTAAATTTGTTGTCTGTGTCCCTAAGTCCCTCACTACTGGGTCAACTGTAAGAGGTGTGTTGTTGGTATAATTACCAGAAGTGGATGACTTCCTGAAGGGTACTGTTATGTATTTCTTGGCATTTAGTTTGTCTAGGCTGTGACACCAGTTGTTTTTGTCAACCCTTCCTGGAGAACGTTTGTGTCTGTGTGGGATTCAGTGATTGCTCCTAATTTGCAATCTTCTGCAAATTGTCAGCCAGAGGCCATTGACATTGGCCTTGACTTCAGAGAAGTCAGTGTCAAAAAGGAGCAGTCCCAGGGCCAATCCCTGAAGGACTCGACTTGTGACTGGCCTCTTTGTAGAGGTGGACTCACCAATTCTAACTTCCTGTGTCCTATCTGTGAGCCAGTTGGCTATCCACAGGGTGATTTATGTGTTTGTACCTATCCCCTTGTCAACCGTGCTAGTGAGGTATTGTATCAGATGTCTTCGCCAGGTCAAGGTTGCCAGCGTGGACCATTTTGCCCTTGTCCGTTGCTTTGGTAACCTTCTCAAAGTAGCCCACTGGGTTGAATAGGCATGGCCTACCCTTGATAAAAATTGGGTTGGGTCTATTGTCAGGAGGTTTACTATATCATGTATCATTTTCCTGATCATTCTTTCTGTGGCTTTCCATTTGAGACTAGTGAGACTTACGGGTCTGTAGATAGCCAATCTTTGTGCAGAGGGATGTGTGTTGAAGTTCTCCATTCATGAGGCATGGAGTGTGTTTGGAGACTACAGTTAAATAGTAATTCCAGAGGGCCTGATACATTATTTCATGCTATGTAGAAGGTTTCTTGGGATATTTTCTGGGCCTGTTGATGCACTGATCTTGGCCTTCAAACATTAAGGACCCGTTCCCAATTGATAGCAGGGGGAGTTATATTTGATGGTATTTCTTGTGAGAAGGTTGAGGGGCAGAGAAGTATAAAGTTGGAGCTGAATTTATTGGCCAGTAGGATTGCTTATCTTCTAGCTCAGTATAGGTGGCTCTATTTACAGTTGGCTCTGCTCAGAATTGTTTATTGCCTTTGAGGTTGCAGGACATGGCTAAACAATGCTTTGTTCTTGGCCTGGGAGGCCAAATTTACCTCAAATATGTCTTTGGTAGACTTTGTCCTCTGATTTGTTTAGTTTGAGAATGCTTTTATCCCGCTGGGTGCTTCACCTCCTAATTTTTGCCATGATTATCTTCCTTCTGTTATACAGTCTATTGATTTTGTGATTCCACCATAGTGGCTTGTTTTTATAGTTAGTTCTGTACTTCCTAGTTGGTACAGCTGCCTCTGTGCAACTATTAATATAGTTGTATAGGGTATCTGTGAACTGTTCTGCATAGGCAGCAGTATTAGGGTTTATGAGGGCTTGAAATTTTGCCAGGTTATCACTTGATAGCATAACAATGTTTTTTAGGGCTTTCTGAATATTCCAGGGTTAGCTGGTAGTCCAGGTTTTATTTTTACTTCATAAGAGACCATTTATGGTCTTCCCTTACCAGGGAATACATTAGACTAGGGGGTTTTGTAGCACTCTTCCAGGTTAGTGAACATATCCATTATGGTTTCCCCCTGGTTGGTGTATTGATAGTCTGGTCCTGGGAGTATGTTTATAAATTTCAGGAGTCTGTGCCTGTACATTTGGTGTCATGTAGGATTCCCAATTAATAGTGAGGTAATTAAAGTCGACCATGCATATGGTATTTGGTTGGATGGTCAGTGTTTCAATAATTTCTAATACATCGTATGGGTCTCCTCGGTCATGGAGGGGTGCCTATAGTTTGCAGGTGGTGGTATTGGATTTTTTCCTGTGGTGATTTTAACATGGAGAAGCCCAAGTGCATTGTCCTGTTGGACCAGCTGTGAGGTATATTTAATTTTTATGTAAATCGAGGCACCTCCACGTGTAGTAGCTGGTCTAGATGTGTACAAGGCATTCTAACCTTGCACTGTCTGTGTGCTCTCTGCAGCCTTAAATCATGTCTCAGTGACTGCACAGATGTCAGCATTCTCTAGGGTGAAGAGAGCTTCTAGGGAGTGGAGTTTTTTTGTTCAGATTCCTAGAATTGAGCATTAATACCTTTAGATTTTCTTGTTTTTGAGAAAGTTTAAGCTTTGGTATCCCAGCTCAACGTTTTCACTGAAAACTCACCTGTGATGAATGCCAACAGTGATCAGAAGAACAGCTACTGTTAATATGGTAAGCTCTTCCACAACTGTATAGTACCATACTGTGCTGTGACTGTTTTTGTTTTTTTCTCAGCTTCCAACTTTGTGCATCAGCCCTTACATGATGGATTGAAGGTATTTATCCACAGCAAAAGATAATGTACTCCCATTCCTGTGCAGTGAGGTCAATTTCACTTTTCGGGGGGGGGGGGTTACTTTAATTCAACCTTCCCCCAGCCTACCAGGTCTTCTAAAGAATTGTTTGCATTAGATTCCATTTAGTCTTTTTCCAGATCAGTGTATGCCAAAGTTGTTTTCCAGCTTTTATGTACTGGGCTTTAGGTAAGGTTCGCAGATAGACTTATTTGTTATAAAAGAAAAAAATATTTACTTGAACCATATTTGTACAAACTAATTTAATTTAATACACGATTGTAGTACTTTCAGTCAACATGTACTAGTACTTCATCAGAAATTAAATGAAAACAACGTACAACTTGTATAATCTCTCACTAAAATCAGCTGACGACATTTATGATTGAGCAATTAAGAATGCTAATTAAATATTATGAAATAAGTAGTTTTAGATGTAAAGTTTTAAAAACTTAATATAAAAATGTTAACTATTAAATCCTGTTGAAAATCCAATACAAATCCATGCAGCTGGGAAAAAACAAATCTGAAAAAAGATAAAATATTACATATATGAATATTCTAATTCCCTTAAATATTCAAAGCCTGGCAGCCCTCATTTTTAAACATTTGCAGTAGATACCCAATCGTTTAAACCTGGAAACTTTGCTACATCTGATGTTCTTTTGTTTGTTGCAGTGTTCATAACATGAGGGATTCCCTGCCAGGGGCAACCAGACGTCCAGCCATTATACCGAAGCCTTTAACTACTTAAGAGTATGTGAGATGTCGCACAAATGCTTTCCATGTTCATCAGCCTCAAAAGCGACATCTGCACGTACTATCCTGAGAACTTCTGTGCTGCCAGTCGAACATCATATTCATAGGTTGGTACTAGGCTATCGGGCCTATGGCCTATACAGGCCTAGCCATAACAATTCCCTGAATATTTCTTCCCACAGTATTTACTTCCCTGGACCCCTGTCTAGCAGGGCGACTGACGTGATCCCCGGGGTGGATTTCCCATCTCCCATCCAATCATCAAGGCTCCTTTTGAAGAGGGCGAAAGAGACTGTTTGATATGTATGGGCAGTCTGTTCCAGAATCTGAGGAGTCCCTGGGTCAGGAACCTATCCCTCCAGCATGTTTTGTTCATTGTGACGACAAGGTTTAGATCCCTGGAGCATGCGTCTGAGGGATTAGGATTTCTTTAAGTGTAGCATGTCCAACCGCTTTGGGTTCGACATGGCCTTGTATGTTAAACAAAGATCACCTCTGAGTAGACTATATGCGACAGAGTATAGGTGGAATTTTTTTTTTAGACTGTCAGCATAGGGCATCTGTGGCCTGTGATTCTTTTAGTAAGGGATTTATGCGGCCTTTCCAGTTGCAGATGTCTTGAAGTACATACCAAATGGGGCATTGTATTCTATAATGGCTCTAATGAGGGATGTGTACAGTGGGACAGCGACCTCCTTTTTCTGGATTTAAAGCCTTTAGTGTGATGTGTGCCACGTAGAAGGATTTCTTGACTTTTGTGGCGATGTGGTTATCGAAGGTGAGACCACTGGTTCTCCTGTGTCCCTAAGTCTCCTCTCACTTTTTCGGTGTTTAGTGTACTGCCACCTATGTGGTAATTCATGGGTACATGTTTTTTTTCCAAAAGTGGATAACTGTACATTTCTTGGCATTGAGCTTGATCACATGGCTCTGGCACCAAGCATCTGTTTCTGTGAAGCCCTTTTGTAGAATATCCACATCATTTGGGGTTTCAGTAATGGCTCCCAGTTTGCAGTTATCTGCGAACTTCGTTAGCCAGAGGTCCCCTAGTGTTGGCCTGTACTTCAGAGAAGTAGATGCCGAACAAGAGCGGTCCCAGGACTGAACCCTGAGGTACTCCACTTATCTGGAGATGAATTTGGAGTCGGCTACTTTTACAGTGTGGGTTTGTCATTAAGCCAGTTGGCAGCCCATCGAGTGATGTAGGGATTAATACCCAGCTTAGTACGTTTGTTTCCAGAGCGGCGGATGGTGTCAAAGGCCTTGGTGAGGTCTAGATGGGCTTTGTGGACTGCCTTACCCTTGTCCACAGCTCTGGAGACTGATTCGAAGAAGTCAGGTTCAGAAGACAAGATTGACCCTTCACGAACCCAAACTGCGTGGGGTCCCGTGTTTGATGGTTGCCAATATCTTTGTTTTAAGTTCCATATTCAGCTGTCTGCTCACCCAAGTCATTTCCTACTGTATCAAACCTTTTCAGATAAGTTCCCTGTGTGGGTTTTTCATTTACTTTGTTATTGCTCCTGTGTTGAGATTTTTTTTTTCATGTCACCCAAGAAAAGCAAATGCCACTGTGGGAGTCATATTCCACGTAAGGATAGTCACTAGCAGTGCTTTATGTTCTGCAAGTTTCACTGTTGCAGTAATCACATTTGGGTTATCCCTGCCATGGTAGCCCTCGACCGGCCCGAATACCAGAGGCTTAGTAGTTGTCTCTGTTGCTGTCGCTTTAGGACTGACGTCAGGTCATCAGTAGTATAAGTAAGGCAGCCAATGCCATTACATCAGTCTTTCTTGCCGCGGAGCCTGAAGTATAAGCAGTTTGCACGAGTGCCGGTCGGCTGCTACCTGAGTTTCGTCTTCTAAATTGAACCTGAAGTCCTCTAAAGCTAAGTACCCCTTTGGGGATCCTTTTTTCTTGCACAAACCGATGTCAGAAAAAGTTTCTCGCCTGTAGAAAGCAAATACCACACCGAGACTTTAATTCTTGCGTCACTTGCTTAGGCCCAGACCATGATGTCCCCCGCTGTCACTTTTGTGCTTTGTTCTACGCCAGAACTATTCGTCGTCAGGCCCTTATTGTAGCTGGGTATTTTCGCTTACAGTCCTCGAATTCTGATGAGGCTTCGGTAAGCCATCCGAAAGCAGATCTTCCGAAAAAACGTAAAGATTGACTGCACGGTCCAAACCTACCAATGATGCTTCCGTTAAGCTAGTAGTCAGATGTTCTTCGTGTTTCACTGTTGCAGTCATAACTGTAGGGTGTTCCTGCAGGCAGGCAGCCCGAGGTCGGCCAGAATTCCAAAGTCTGGGTCCGGCGTCGGCTGTTCCAGCAAGTACCCTGATGTCGGAGCGTAGAGATACAAAGCTGACAGCCGACGCCATCTTCTCCAGTCTTTCTTGCCGTGCGGTGGAAAGCAGCTCGCAAGTCGTTGGTTGGCGCATTCAGAACAACGTGCTTTGATTGTCTTCGGTCCGAAGTTTTCAACTTCTCTTCTCAAGCTAAGTACCCCGTTGGGGAAACTTTTTTCTTGCTCCTCCGATGTCAGAAAAAGTTAACTGTATATCGTGTGGAAAACAAATGCCTCATAAAGATTTCCACTCTTACTGTCTACCTTGCTTAGGCCCTGACCACGACGTTTCTTGCTGTCGGTTCTGTGCCAGGTTTAATTCTCGCACTATCAAGCGTAGGTACGATTGGGCCTTGAATTATTTCGGTAGACTATTTAATTCTAGGATGTTGTCGGATACTTTACCGACAACCGGAATTCAAAAGAAACGCAAGGACAAGGATAGGCCTCCGAGGTCCAAACAGGATTCTTCGCAGCCGGAGCCAGCTTCGGGTTTGGCGGTAGTCAGTGAGGCGCTTTTGCAGCCCCTGTCATCCACCACTTCTGAACCGATGGCTGACACGGACTCCCATGGGGAGCCATCTAGGCCTAATATTTTATCTGCTGCAGGACCTTCGGACGTCGCTCCTTCAGATGGGCTTCTGAGGGAGTTTTTAGGCCTTCTCATATAACTATTTCAACAGTCAAAGACAAAATCTCCTGTAAAACCAAGGGTTTCTTCTCAAGCTGCTTCGGATTCAGCTCCCAAGTCCCAGAAGCAATTACTACGGATGGCTGAGGATTTTCTTACAATGATTAGGGGTTCTCACCCTCCTCCTGAAAAAAGGCCTAGACAGGATATTCCTTATGATTCCTCTGATCAGGCTTCTGTGTCTTCTGTCTCTTCCTCTGACCAGGATTACTCTTTTCCTCCTTATGAGGATTCAGATGCAGAGGACTCTATTCCCTCTGCTTCTCCCCCTGAAGATTTCTCTTTTGGGGAAACCTTACATGAGATGAGAGAGCATTTTCATTGGGAAGGTCAGGATTATTCTGCCTCCAAGAAGAGACTCTGGGAATTTCTCCTTCTCCCTCAACACAGACCTTTGGCTATTCCTCATGTACTTGATATTGTGGATGATGCTTTCTCTGAAGCTAACCTGAATCCTTTTGATTCCTTGCCACCTGCTCCTTCTAAGCCTGATAGATTTTACAGAGTCCCTGATTCCCATCAATTCTTATTTAAGAACCCTTCTGCAGATCCTGAAACTATTTCTCAGGGTTCTAAAGTTGCTAAGGCCGCTTCATCTAAAAATCCTATTCCCTCTGAAAAGGATTCTCATGCCTTGGATAGGTGGGGCAAAAAAGGTTTATACTTCTGCTACTCTTTCTATTAGAGCTTTAAATTGCCAGTTTCACATGTTCAAGTATCAGCAATTTCTTTTGTCTGTTTTAAAGCAAAGGCTTTCTACCTTTCCTGCATGTGCAGAGGACAAGGAATTACAGGATGTTTTGCATGCAACTCAACAAGTTAGCAAACATAGTTTACATTGTGGTTTTGATGCCTTGGAAGCTTCTTGCAGGGCCGCAGCCTCTGGTACTGTTATCAGGAGACATGCTTGGCTTCGGGAGCAGAATTTACCTGAACAGGTTAAGGCGAAACTGTTAGATGCCCCTGTTCAACATGATGTTTTATTTGGATCCAAGGCTGAGGAGGTTATTAAAAAGATGGAGGAAAAAGCAAAATCTATGCAGACTGTCAAAGATTTTTTTACAAGTTCAGCCTCCTAGATTTTCTAGAAATTGGCTCTCCAAAAATTGGTCCTTTCCCACTTCTGACAGGCCTCAAAGGGGAAGATATAGACGGTCTAGAGGCCGGGTGCAGACACAGGCCTCTTATAGGTCCAGACAGTGGACTGCTTCTTCACCTAGAAAGGGAGAAGACAGACCTCAATCACAAAGGAAGCAGACCCAATGACTCCCTCTGTTGGGCTACAGGTCCTTCTTGCCTGGAAGCTCCTCTCGGAGGAAAACTATCTCTTTTTTACCAAAATTGGACGCATATAACCCAGGACAAATGGGTTTTAGATGTGATTTTAAAAGGCTACAAATTCCACTTTCATACTCTGCCAAGGTCTTACGGTTGGCCAGATCTGCCAAAACATCAATGGTCAGAGGCCTTAAATCAGGTGGACGCTTTATTGGCCATGAATGCTATAGAACCTGTTCCACTCCCAGAGATGGGAAAGGGTTTTTATTCAAGACTATTCCTGGTCACAAGAAAACAAAACTCATGGAGACCTATTCTGGACCTCTCAGTATTAAATACTTTTCTGGAAATTCCAAAATTCAAGATGCTTACTCTGCAACAACTTCTTCCCATGCTCTCCCAGGATGCTTGGATGGTGACATTGGACCTGAAGGAGGCCTACTTACACATTCCCATCAGACAGGAACGCAGAAAATACCTCAGATTCAAGGCAGGCTCGAGACACTTTCAATTCTCTGCACAGCCCTTTGGCTCATCTACTGCGCCCAGAGTCTTTACCAAGTGCCTGGCTCCAGTAGTAGCTTATTGCAGACTCCAAGGGATTCAAATTTACCCCTATCTGGACGACTGCCTTATCCAGGCGGACAGCAAGGATCTTTTACTTCAACATCTGCAGTTTGTTCAGCGTCTCCTCTTACTACTGGGATTTTCAGTGAACACAAAAAAGTCACATTTGATCCCCTCTCAACAAATGATCTTTTTGGGAGCTCTTCTAAACACAAGCTTGCAAAAGGCCTTCCTGACTCCAGAAAAGCAAGTACAACTGGCATCAATTTTCAAAACCTTGGCTACTTTGACTCAGCTCACTGCAAGGAAATTCCTGCAGGCTTTGGGCTACATGGCTTCTTGCATCCTGTTGATTCCAAATGCAAGGCTTCATATGAGAAAACTACAATGGTACCCAAAGAGTGTATGGTCTCAGCATTACCACAGCCTGGATACAATGATTCCTCTGATTCCCTGCCTCCAAAAAGAGTTCCTTTGGTGGTCCAGGACTTGTGCTTTAAACGAAGGAAACCCCTTTCGTCTGCCTCAGCCTTCTCGGATCATAACCACAGACTCTTCAGATTACGCTTGGGGAGCTAATTTTCTAGACAACTGCCAGCAGGGCTCTTGGCCAAAGAAACATCTTCACTGGCACATCAACATGAAGGAAATGTTGGCAGTCCAACATGCTCTTCTAGCCTTCCAGAAACTTTTGCAACCAGGGCATCTGATTCGTACAGAGACAGTACCACAGTCATGTGGTACATAAACAAGCAGGGGGGCTCCCACTCTTACCCCCTTTGCAGACTAGCCATGAGTCTATGGGACACAGCTCTAAATCTGAATCTGCATCTTCAAGCTCAATTCATCCCAGGAAAACAAAATCTCTTAGCAGACAGCCTAAGCAGAAATCTTTTGGATCCCCACGAATGGATGCTGGACCCCAACTTATTCAACAGGATTACAACAGTTTGGGTTTGTCCTCAGATAGATCTGTTTGCATCCCATCTCAATCATCAGTTGCCTCTATTTTGCACCAGGTCCTTCCACAAAACAGCGTGGAAAGTGGATGCCCTGTCTTTCAGCTGGAGAAATCTTTCGGGATATGCCTTCCCTCCTCTTCCTCTTCTGCCTCGGGTGCTTCTGAAAATAAAACAAGACAGACCCAAGATTATCATTCTGATAGCTCCAAATTGGCCTCGGCAGTTTTGGTATCCAACCTTAAGACACCTGATCTTGGAACCTCCTTGGATTCTGCCTCTGTCTCCTTCCCTTCTGTCCCAGCATCAGGGTTAGATGCTACACTCTCAAATCAAGACTCTTTGCCTGGCAGCCTGGCTCTACACAGGCCTTTGATTTCTTCTCCTCTTCCCAAACAAGTTTTGGATGTTCTCTTGGAAGCTAGGCGTCCTAGCACTAGAAAATCTTATGCTTCTAAATGGAAAAGATTTTGTATTTGGATGCGGGATCGAGGTTCTGATCCTCTTCTACCTGATATTTCCTCCATTTTACTTTACCTCTCTGAACTTTTGCTTAAAGGCCTCTCCTTCTCTTCCATCAAAATTCATGCTTCTGCTATCTCGGCTCATTTCAACACTGATCCCCCCATTTTTTCTCATCAGCTGGTGAGAATTCTTGAGAGGGGCTAAGAATTTAAGACCTCCCAGAACACCTCCTGTTCCTGCTTGGGATCTTAATTATGTTTTGGAGAAGCTTACTTTACCTCCCTTCGAGCCTGCTGCTGCTTCAGATATCAAGTTCTTATTCTGGAAAACAGCTATTTTATTAGCATTGACTTCTGCTAGAAGGGTGTCAGAGTTGCAAGCTCTCATGGCTGTGGAATCATACCTTATTTTCCATCAAGACAGAGTGGCCTTGAGGACAAATCCTACATTTATGCCTAAGGTGATTTCTAAAGTGGCTTTAAATCAGACTATTCACCTTCCTACTTTCTTTCCAAATCCTCAAAACAAAGGGGAAAGGATTTTACATTCATTGGGCGTACACAGACAACTACGATTTTACCTGGACAAAACTAAAGATTTCAGAAAATCTGATCAGTTGCTTATCTCTTATGCCTCCAGTTCTCTAGGCAAGGCTATTTCAAAACAAACTATTTCCAAATGGATTGCTCATGGAATAAGGTTTTGTTACTCATTTTGGGAAACAGATTCCAGGCACTGTTAGAAGTCATTCTACTAGAGCAGCTGCCACTTCAGCAGCTTTTCTCAGAGGAGTTCCTACCAAGGACATTTTGGAAGCTGCCACTTGGAGTTCAGTGCATACTTTTTCTAAACACTATAATCTCCCTTTGTATTCTAAGTCTAGGGCAGGTTTTGCCTCTGCTGTCTTGCAGGGTCTTCTGGCTGCCCATTTTTCTGCATAACCTCCACCCTCCTTCACAGCTTTGGGATTCCACCCTACAGTTATGACTGCAACAGTGAAACACGAAGAACGTAGTACAGTTGTGTACACCTACCATAAATGTAGATGTTCGTGTGTCTTCACTGTTGCAGTCGGGGTTTCCCTCCCACCTTTCCCCTCTTATTTTCTGTTTGTTCTATCTCCTCTTCCTTTGTGGTGTATTTGTGTTTCCTTTGGGACACGACCTGGATATTTTGGGGAGCTTCTGACATCTGGGGCAAGAAAGGCTGGAGAAGATGCGCTCTGACGTCAGGGTACTTGCTGGAACAGCCGATGCCGGACCCAGACTTTGGAATTCTGGCCGACCTCGGGCTGCCTGCTGGCAGGAACACCCTACAGTTATGACTGCAACAGTGAAGACACTTTAACATCTACATTTATGGTAGGTGTACACAACTGTACTTTCTCAAGTCCTCAGTGAGGTGCTTTCGCAGCCCTTGATAGCCGCTTCTGTGGAATTGCAGGCCGCTACCAGTACGCTTTGAGTCCTGTATGCCGCAACTAAGGATCCTGCGGCTCTCTCCCTTGGATGGGTACGGAGCCCCTGAGCAGGCACCCACATCCAAGGAAGTACTTCACTACTGATTTTCGACAGACTACTTTTCACGTCTACCGTTCTCTCGAAAACTAGAGTTTCTTAGGCCCAGGGTACGTATCACACCCAAGAAACAAATGCAATCTCTGGCACCTGCTTTCTTGCCTCAGTCTCAAATGCGTAAAATGGCAGAAGACCTTATCTTGCTGATCAAGGGAAGCCAAGCTACCCCTTACAAAAGAAAAAGAAGTCTGTCCCCAGTAGTTTTGTTTGAACAGGAGTTTGATGACTGATGCATCTGAATATGATGACATGCACCCCCTTTCTGCTTATGGGGATTCTGATGCAGAAGACTCATTTCCTTCAGCTTCTCTCCCCGAGGACTTTTCCTTTGGGGAATCCCTTCATACCTTAAGGGAACATTTCCAGTGGGAATGTCAGGGCTACCCTCAGTCTAAAAAGAGACTCTGGGAATTCTTGGATCTCCCACAGCACAGACTTCTAGCCATTCCCCCAGTCCTGGATGTTGTGTAGGATGTTTTCCTGGAATCCAGTTTGACTCCTGACACGCACTCTCCTGTACCCAGAAAACCAGACCAGTATTAGAGTCCCTGACACTCACAAATTTCTTTTTAAAAATCCTACTGATGACCCTGAGGTAATTTCTCAAGGGTCTAAAGGAATTAAAGCAACCTCTGCTAATAATCCCACCCTCTCAGATAGGGATTCCTGAGCACTAGACAGATGGGGTATAAAAGTATATACACCTCTGCTACTCTTGCTATCAGAGCACTAAATTGCCAGTTCCATATGCTAAAATTTCAGCAACATACCTTGGAACTCCTCAGTGTCTTCTTTTCCTGCTTGTGCAGAGTCTAGAGTTACAAGAGTTAATGCATTCTGCGAGTCATGTAACTAAACACACCTTGCACTGTGAGCTTGACACCCTAGAAGCTTCTTGCAGGGTAGCAGTCACCGGTTCTGTCCTTGGAAGACATGCATGGCTTAAGGAATAGCCCTTGCCAGACCATGTTGAATCTAAATTGTTGGATGCACCCTTGCACAGAGAACTTATTTGGCACGAGGGCAGAAGAGGTCTTTAAAAAAGATGGAAGAAAAAGCTAAATCTATGCAGACAGTTAAGGATTTCTTACAGGTCCAGCCACCCAGGTTCAGCAGGCATTACCTTGCCAAGCACTGGTCCTTTCCTGCTCCCACCAGGTCAGTTCAACCCAGACCCCCCCCCCACCCCCCCAGACAGCAGCCTTAAGGAATGCAGAGATCAAATCAGTGGAATTCCTCCACTTCAAAAACAGGGAGATGTTCATCGTGTTTCACTGTTGCAGTCCTTACAAAATGGGTTATCCGGCTCCCAGTAGCCCACGGTCGGCCAGAATTCCAAAGTCCTTGGTTTCTGTTTAGGTCTGACGTCAAGTACATAAGGCGGCCGACGCCATTTCCTCAGTTTTTCTTGCTGCGGAGCCCAAAGCAGAAGCATTTTGCATGAGTGCCTGTCGGCCGAGTACCTTCTTTTTTGTATTCAGACTGCTTAGTTGAAGACATCCTCAGATAAGTACCCCGTTGGGGACTCTCGCTTCTTGTTTTAACGAATGTCAGAGAAAGTTAACGGTCTTGCCTGTGGGAAAACAGATTGCGCACCGTGATTTGCACTCCTGTCTTATTACTTGTTTGGGCCTTAAGCACGACGTCCCTAATTGTGTTCTCTGCGCTTCTTTCAACCCACGTACCATATGCCGTAGAGCTAGGATCTTGTTTAAGCATTTCGGAGTTTGGCCTAAGTTCACCGGTATGGTGTCTTCCGGTCTCCCAAATTCAGATGTTCCTAAGAAGCGCATGGATAAGGACCGCAACAGGCTTAAGGTCAAATTTGCCGACGACATCCCTGTTAAGTTGGTTGTTGGCCCAGCGGTGGTCAGTGAGGCGCATTCTTTGCTCCTGCATTCAGCAGATGTTTCTTTCGAATTACTTCAGAAATTTGGCAAGCATGACCTAGCTATAACTGCAAGGCAATTCCTGCAAGCCCTGGGATTCATGGCTTCATGTATTCTGATGATTCCATATGCCAGACTGCATATGAGGAAAATACAGTGGTACCCCAAAAACCTTTGGTGTCAACAGACTCAGGGTTTAGACTTGATACTTCCTCTGATTCCCTGCCTGCAGACGGAGTTGCTTTGGTGGGCGACTGCTTGTGCACAGAACAAAGGCCTGCCTTTCTGTCCACCTCCTGCCGGCCAGACTCACCACAGATGCCTCAGACTATGCTTGGGGAGCACATCTAGAGGGCAGATGCATTCATTGGACTTGAAACTCTCAACAGGTTCATTTGCACATAAATCAGAAGGAATTGGTGGTCCAGCAGGCCTTAATGGCTTTCAAACATAATCTCTCTCCTAGTACTCTTCTGGTCAGGACAGACAACACCACAATCATGTGGTACATCAACAGTCCAGTGCAGACAAAGCATGAAACTATGGTCCATAGCAGCTTCCATGGGCATTCATCTGATAGTTCAGTTTCTTCCCGGAAGGCTCAGTACCTTGGCAGACCAGTTGAGCAGGCAGGTCCTGGATCCTCACGAGTGGCAACTAAACAAGACCATCTTCTATCGCATCATTCAGCGTTGAGGCACTCCCGTGGAACTCTTCTCATCTCCAACCAACCACCTTCTTCCAACGTTTTGCACCAGGGATCATCACAACAATGCTTTGTCAAGTGGATGCTCTGTCCTTCCCCTGGACACAGCTCTTGATCTATGCATTCCCTCATCTGCCTCTTCTTCCCAGAGTGCTGTTAAAGATAAGGGATGAAAAACCAGGGGCCATCATCATAGCTCCAGACTGGCCCAGACAATATTGGTATCCACTACTTAGCAGTCTCTCCCAGTCTCAGCCCTGGCAACTTCCCCTGATACCAGATCTCTTGGTTCGGGAGGGGGGAAAAAATCTGCATCCTCCTCTTCAGGCTCTGCATTTGGCAGCATGGCACACAATTTAAACCTTTTCCCAACAAGTAGTTGATGTCCATCATGAGGAGGCCTAGCACTAGAAAATCTTATACATCTTGAATCTTAACCAGTCTGTCCACCTGCCTACCTTCTTTCCTAACCCTCAGAATAAAGGGGAAAGGTTACTGCATTCCCTGGATGTGCATAGACATATTTGATTTTACCTGGACAGGACTAAATCTTTTTGAAAGTCTGATCAGTTATTGGTCAGTTTTACTCCTGGAGCTCAGGGCAAAGCAATTTCTAAATGGACCATTTTTAAGTGGATTGCTCATTGTATTCACTTATGTTACTTACGGCATGGCAAGGTTCCTTTAAGTATTAGGACCCATTCTACTAGGGCAGCCTCTACCTCAGCAGGTTTTTTTAAGAGGTGTACCTACTAGGGTCATACTGGAAGCAACTACATGGACTTCTGTCCACACTTTCACTAAACATTACAATTTGCCCTTGTTTTCTAAGTCCAGGGCTGGTTTTGCCACTGCAGTGTGGCAGGGCATCCTTACCAACCCTTGAACAGTGGGTGTTCCTCCTTTTTTTTTTTTTTTCCCCTAGGCTTTGGGAATCAACCCATTTTTTTAAGGATTGCAACAGTGAAACACTAACATAGTACAGTTGTGTACACTTAACATAAATGTAGATGTTCAAGTGTATTCACTGTTGCAGTCCTGGTCTCTTCCCCCCCCCCCTTTTTTCCTAGGGCACAGACTGGAATTTTCATTTCCTGGTTTAACCTTTTTTGGAGGGAGGGGCTCCTGACAGTTAAGGCAAGAAAAACTGAGAAAATGTTGGCTGCCTTCTTTTGTACCTGACATCAGGCTTAAACTGAAGGCAGCTGATGTCATATAAGGACTTGGGTATTCTGGCTGACTGTGGGCTACCAGGAGCCAGATAATCCCTTTTGTAAGGACTGCAACAGTGAATACACTCTAACATCTACATTTATGGTAAGTATACACAACTGTACTTTTTAAGCCAACTCCTCATGGTAAGAACTCAGTGACTCTCCTCCCACCCCTTCCCTCTGCCCTACTTCACTTACCCCTAGGAGGAAGACTCTCCTTTCATGCAAGCACCTGGGCCACCAGTGACCGCTGGGTCGTCAACAGTGTCCCAAGGATACAAATTTTTTTCCACACCCTTCCAACTCCAAAAGGGCTCCCAGATCTACCTCCAAACCAGTGGGCAGAGGCACAAAAGCAAGTTCTTTCCCTGCTCTCTGTGAGGCCAATAGAGGACGTTCCTACAGAACAAAAAGGCCAAGGTTTCTACTCCAGACTTTTTCTTTTACCCAGAAGAGGGCACGTGGCACCCCATCCTTGTTCTATCCATTCTAAACACCTTCCTGGTGATGCCAGAATTCAAAATGCTCACCCTCCAGCAGCTGCTACCCATGCTCTCCAAGGATGCTTGGCTAGCTAACCTAGACCTAAGAGAGGCCTACATCCACATTCCTATCAGGCAATCATGCAGGAAATATCTGTGTTTCAGGGCAGGATCTCTGCACTTCCCTTTGGCTTATCTACTGCTCCCAGACTTTTCACAGAATGTCTGGCTTCGGCCATTGCCTTTTGCAGATAAAGGAATATCCAAATTTACCTGTACTTAGACAAAGGCCTAATTCAGGCAGACAGCCAGGAAAAGCCTCTGAAGCATCTGTTTTTTGTAAATTCCCTACTGACCTCCCTAGGGTATACTATGAACGAATAGAAATCAAAATAAGTACCCACCCAAAGGATTATATTCCTGGGAGCAAGCCTGGACACAGCATCCCAGATGACATTTCTTACACCAGAGAAGCAAACTTACTTGATAGCCTACTTTTCTCAACTAGCCGCCAGACCCCAGTTATCTGCAAGGAACTTCCTGCAAGCTCTGGGGTTCATGGCATTTTGCTTTTCTACTTATTCCATAGGACCAAACTGCATATGAGGAAACTTCAATGTTACCTAAAAAGCCTTTGGTGTCGACACTCTCAAGACCTGGAAACTCTTACCCATGATACGTTGTCTTAGAAAAGATTTTCTTTGGTGAGCAGCAGCTTGCTCCCACAACAAGGGACTACCCTTCTCACCATCCCCCGCCGCCCAGACCCTCACCACAGACTCATCAGACTATGCCTGGAGTGCACACCTGGACAGCAGGTGCATACAGGGCCAATGGAGCCCACAGCAAATCCATCTGCACATCAACCAAAAAGAGATAGCTGTCCAGCACACCTTGACAGCTTTCAAGCCCCGTGTCTCCCCAGGGGCTCTCTTGATCAAAACAGACACCACTATGATGTGGTACACCAACAAGCTGGGAGGGACTCACTCCTATCCTCAATGCATGCTGGCCATGACCCTTGGGCACACAGCCTCTGCCATGCAACTCCACCTGTTAGCACCATTCCTGCCAGGTTCTCTAAACTCTACAGAAATTTTCTGGACCCCCATGAGTGGCAGCTAGGCAAAAGAACCTTCACCCTAATAACTCAGAAATTGGGCACCCTGAAGGTTGACCTCTTTGCTTTCCACACCAACCATCAGCTCAGCAAGTTCTGCACCAGGGAGCATCACTGCATGGCTTGGAAAGTGGATGCCCTGTCCTTTCCCTGTGTTTATCTGTCTATGCCTTTCCTCCACTTTCTCTCATCCCCAGGGTACTGCTCAAAATAAAGGAGGAAAAACCAAGGGCAAGTCTTATTGCTCCAGACTGGCCTCGCCAGCACTGGTACCCAGTGCTGCGCAGCCTGTCCCCACTGCCACCATGGCATCTCACTCAGACCCCAACCCTCCTGACCCAGAGGGAAGGACAATTCATGCTTCCCCAATTGCAGACCCTCAATTTGGCAGCTTGTCTTTTTCCGTAACAACGATCAATCTGCCAACCTCAGTAAACAGGTTCTAGATGTACGCGAGGCCAGGCACCCTAGCACTAGAAAGTCTTATGCTGCCAAATGGAAAAGGTTCTGCTTTAGGCTAAGGGAGCCGATACAGCACAGCCCTCCCTTTCTCTCATCCTGGATTACTTGGCTGACCTGCTACACAGTGGTCTCTATTTTTCCTGTATTAAAATTCATGCCTCTGCTATCTCTGCTCAATTCCCCACTGAGCAGCCCCTTTTCTCACACCCTCTGATCAAACAATTCCTAAGAGGGCTAGCAACTTGAGGCCACCCAAGAGAGCATCAACCTCAGTTTGAGATCTTAACTTTGTATTGGAAAATCTCACTCTGCCCCCCTTCGAACAAGTATCTTCAGCATAGCTAAAATTTATCTCCTGGAAGACTGCTTTCCTTCTGGCTATTACTTCAGCCAGAAGGGTCTCCGAGGTACAAGCATTCATGGCTGTCGAGCCCTTCATCTTCCCAGCTAACTAATGGGGTTTGCCTCATGACTAACCCATCCTTCATGCCTGAAGTGGTGTCCAGTGTGGCTTTCAACCAATCCATTCATTTGCTCAACTTTTTCCCTAACCCACACAACAAGGGGGAAAGGATACTGCACTCTCTAGATGTGCACAGACGGCTCAGATTCTATCTAGGCAGGACTAAATCCTTCAGAAAGTCTTATCAGTTGCTGGTTAGCTTTGCTGCAGGGGCAGAGGGCAAAGCGTTCTCCAAACAATTTCCAAATGGATAGCACACTGCGTCCATTTCTGTTACAAACATGGAAAGCCTCCCCCTAAGTGGGTCTGGACTCACTCCACCAGAGCAGCCTCCACCTCTGCAGCTTTCCTCAGATGAGTCCCCACCAGGGACATCCAGGAGGCTGCCACCTGGACATCTATTCACACTTTCACCAAACTACCACCTGCCTATCCTCTCCAAATCCAGGGCAGGGTTTGCCTCTGCATTCTTGTCAGGGCATGCTAGCCAGCCCCTAGTTTCCTTGACTGCCTCCACCCTTTTCCTCAGCTCAGCTCAAATGTGATGACTGCAACAGTGAAACGCTAAGAACATAGTACAGTTGTGTACACTTAACATAAATGTGGATGTTCGAGTGTATTCACTGTTGCAGTCCTGGTTTTCCTCCCTCCGTCCCCCTCTTTCTTCTCTCTCTTTACAAGGGACATTTTGTTTACTTTCTACTGGTGGGGTTCTTCCACCAGTACCCGACTCCCACTTGGGGTCTCCTGACAGGACAAGAAAAACTGATGTAATGGCATCGGCTGCCTTACTTATACTACTGACGACCTGAATGCAGTCCTGTAGCGACGGCAACCAACGCAGAAATACTAAGCCTCTGGTAATCGGGCCGGCTGATGGCTACCCTGGCCGGGATAACCCAAATGTTATGATTGCAACAGTGAATACATTCTAACATCTACATTTATGGTATGGTAAGTGTACACAACTATACTTACTGCTTAGGACCTACTCATGATCATGAGACTTGTTCCATTTGCCAGGCATTCATGCCTAAAACTTTAGGAAGTCTGCTTTACTCTTTAGAGATTTATCTTGAAAAACCAGCATCTTAAAACAATTAGCAAAAGACACTCTGAAGGGTATGCCTGGGTCTTCTGCTGAGTTACCAGTGAATAGAGATGCTACAGCCAAGGTCTCTCTCTCCTGCTGCGCCTTCTATATTGGACATCTCCCTCGAAGCAGATGAAGGCATGGAGATCTGTTCAGTCCTTACATCACATTCTTTAGCTGGAACTGGTTCAGAGGCAACTGTGGATCTGACGACATGCATGTCCTCGGAGGCTGTATAGACATCCACTTCAGATGCACAGGGGGAACAGAGACATTATTTTAGAAGGCCCTAGGAGGATCCCTCAAATATTAGTTAGGGAGGAAGTCCCAACTTCTGTTGTGGAGTGTAGGGCAACATCGAGCCCTTCCGCTTTCCATAAGGTAGATGTGCACCTTAAAAAGAAACAAAAGAGAAAGCATACCACTTTAATGAAAGATTCACAAAGTGAGTGGCAGAGTTTTACCCAGGGCTTATTTAATGTCCTTATGGCTGTTAAGCCGCCTCCTGTTGTCTCTGTACCCCACTCCACCTTGGACATCACATAGAAGAGAATTAGGGAACAGGATTCTTCTGATGTAGAGTTCTCTTCAGATTATTCCGTAGCCCATTCCACCGATTAGTTTTCCTTTAGAGTATGCTTCCCTGGAAGAGTTTAATGACACTGATTCGCTTTTTGAGGAGCTTACCTTTGGGGAAACTATTTCCAAAATGAGGGAATTTTTCAGCTGGGATAGTTTCCAAGTTAGTGATGTGCAGTAGAGTTACTATGACCTACTGCAGATGGAGTCTCCTTGTGCTGTTCCTCCAGATGTTCATCGTGCATACAGCTGCAGTCATAACAGATGGGTTCTCCTGCAGTCAGGCGGGTCCTCGGTCGGCCGAATTCCAAAGTCTAGGTCCGGCGTCGGTTGTCGTCGCTTCTTCCCTGACGTCAGTGCGACAGGGGTATAAAGGAACCAGCCAACGACATTTTCTTAAGTCTTTCTTGCCGCGCGGTGCCCGAAGCAGAAGCAGTTCGCAAGTGCCGGTCGGCCAGCTCCTGAAATTATGAAAATTTTGAAACCGAAGTCTTCTTGAAAGCTAAGTACCCCATTGGGGAAACTTTTCTTGCCTCTGACCGATGTCAGGCAAAGTTAATAATTGTATTTCTTGTGGGAAGCAAATACCGCATAAGGATTTCCATTCCCTCTGTATACCTTGTTTAGGCCCAGACGACGACGTCTCGGTCTGTCGCTTTTGTGCTACATTCAACAAACGCACCATTAAGCGTCTGGCGGAGTTCGCCCAGCATTATTTTGGAAAAACATTTAACTATATTATGTCGTCGGATACTCCGACTCCAGTTTTGTCTAAAAAAACGCAAAGATAAGGACCGACACACGAGGTCCGCGGCCTCTACAGACACCACGCCAAAGCCGACTACACATGGTCCGGTTCTCAGCGAGGCACCTACGCAGCCCCTGACTACCGACGACACTTCTTTGGTGGTGTCTCCTGTGCCCGAGGTCGCAGGCTCCTCGGCCCACACCCCGACTACAGATACCAAAGCCACTCTTGGTGTTGAACCTCAAAATGTGGACAGGTCTACCTCCACTCAAGGTGTCTTCAGACCTTCCTCTTCTTTCTCCATCAAGGCTTTCACTAAGTCTAAAGCAGCCATGAACTCTAAGAGACAAGCTACACAGGGCCCATCTCCAGGCCCCATGCCTAAAAAACAGATGCTTGAAATGGCTGAGGATTTAATTACTCTTATCAGGGGTTCACAACCCCCACCGGACAAAAGGCCCAGAGTGGAGGAAGAATCCCCCTCCTCTGATCAGGGCTCCATTATTTCAGAGCACTCTGATGATCAGGAACATTCTTACTCCCCTTTTGAAGACTCTGATGTGGAGGAGTCCATTCCTTCTGTATCCCCCCCAGAGGATTACTCATTCGGAGAAACTTTGCATACCTTAAGGGAACACTTCCACTGGGAAGGCCAAGATTATTCAGATTCCAAGAAAAGGCTTAGGGAATTTCTCTTACTACCTCAGCACAGGCCTCTGGCTATACCTCCTGTCTTGGACATCCTAGATGATGTTTACTCGGTGGCCTGCCTTAACCCGGACTCTGCCTCCAGCCCCAGTTAAGCCTGACAGGTACTACAGGGTTCCTGACTCACACCAGTTTCTATACAAAAGCCATGCTGCTGACCCAGAAACCATCTCACAGGGTCCCAAGGGAGTTGAGGCCTCCACTGCTAAAAATCCATTACTTTCCGAGAGAGATTCCAGATCCTTAGAAAGGTGGGGAAAAAAGGTATATACTTCAGCTACCTTAACCATGAGGGCCTTAAACTGTCAGTTCCATATGCTAAAATACCAACAGTTTTTGTTATCACAATTGAAAAGTAAAATGTCACAACCTGAACAACCAGACTTGAAGGAGTTGCAGGATTTGATGCATAGTGCAGAACGAGTGGGTAAGCATACCTTACAATGTGGTTTTGATGCTCTAGAGGCCTCATGTGGAGCTGCTGTTACAGGATCAGTCATACGTAGACATGCCTGGCTCAAGGAACAAACCTTGCCTGATCATGTCAAAGCTAAATTACTAGATGCCCCTCTTCAAAAGGATCTATTTGGTGCTAATGCTGAGGAGGTATTAAGGAAAATGGAGGAAAAGGCTAAATCATTGCAAACTGTGAAAGATTTTTTACAGGTACAACCCCCACGTTTCAGTAGAAATTGGCCTTCCAAAAATTGGTCCATTCCAGCCACGGACAGATCCCAAAGAGGCAGATACAGGCGCTCGCAGGGCAGAGGACAATCCCAAGGATCGTTTAGAGGCAGACAATGGCAAGCTCCTACACAAAGAGGTGGTGAGGATAACTCGCAATCATTCAGAAAGCAAGCGCAATGACTTTCCCCTTTGCATGCCAACCAGGTTTCAAATGGCAGCCCCCTTAGGAGGAAAGCTGGCATTATTTTCAAAAAATTGGCATATTGTCACAAAAGACAAATGGATCCTGGACATTGTAAACAGAGGCTACAGATTCCATTTTCACACCCTTCCAAAAATGAGAGGCATGCCAAACCTGCCACACAATCAAAGGGCAGAGGCACAAAGGCAAATTACAGATCTCATAGACATGAAAGCTATTCAAGAGGTACCTACGCACGAACAAGGTCAATGTTTTTATTCCAGGCTATTCCTGGTACCAAGGAAGGGAAAAGATTGGAGACCTATTTTGGACCTATCCATCCTAAACACATTTCTACTCGTACCAAAATTCAAAATGCTCCACTCTACAGCAACTTCTTCCCATGCTGGGCAAGGAGTCTTGGCTGGTAACATTGGACCTCAAGGAGGCATACCTGCATGTCCCAATCAGACAAAATTGCAGAAGGTACCTCAGATTTCTTGCAGGTTCAGCCCATTATCAATTCTCTACATTGCCCTTTGGCTTATCTACTGTGCCCAGAGTATTCACGAAATGCCTGGCATCAGTAATTGCCTACTGCAGACTTCAAGGGATACAAATATACCCCTATTTTGACGACTGCCTGATCCAAGCAGACAGCAAGCACATTCTTCTGAAACATCTGGCTTATGTAATAATGTTGTTGAACTCTCTGGGATACACAGTCAACAAAAAGAAATCAAGGCTAATACCCTCTCGGAAGATAATTTTCCTGGGTGCCAACTTGGACACAAACACCCAGATGGCCTACCTCACGCCAGAGAAGCAGGGGCAACTAACTCAGTACTTCAGAGCACTAGCAAATTGCACCAGGCTGACTGCAAGGAAAATCCTGCAGGCTCTGGGATTCATGGCATCTTACATCTTACTAATCCCATGTGCAAAGCTGCATATGAGGAAACTTCAGTGGTACCTGAAAAACATATGGTCTCAACACAGCCACAGTTTGGAAACAATAATACCACTAATTCCATGTCTGCAAAAGGAATTTCTGTGGTGGGCTCAAGCATGCCAAACAAACACAGGTTTTCAATTCAGCAAGCCTCAAGCAAATCAAGTCATCACAACAGACGCCTCGGACTACGCCTGGGGGGCGCACATGACAGATCGGTGCATTCAGGGCAAATGGTCCCAAAAAGAAAAGCACCTTCACATCAAAAGGAAATGCTAGCAGTAATAAATGCTATTATAGCTTTCAAGGACCTTCTACAACCAGGTCAACTATTGATAAGAACGGACAACACCACAGTTATGTGGTACATAAACAGGGAGGAACACATTCATACCCCCTATGCAGACTGGCCATGTCACTTTGGAACATGGCCATGGACTTACAAATCGAACTACAAGCACAGTACTTGCCAGGCAAGGAAAACACGCTGGCAGACAACCTAAGCAGAAATATGACAGATCCACACGAATGGAAACTGCATCCAAACGTTTTTACAGAAATAATCCAATCATGGGGGAGGGCCAGACACAGATCTCTTTACCTCCCACAAAAATCACCAATTGACAAAATTCTGCTCAAGGATTTTCCATCCAAAGGCCTGGAGAGTGGACGCTCTTTCTTTCAGTTGGACATCAATGACAGTTTATGCCTTCCCACCTCTTCCTCTGCTGCCCAAAGTTCTATTGAAAACCAGAGCAGACAGACCAAAGATGATTCTCATTGCTCCGGACTAGCCAAGACTACACTGGTACCCACTCCTGAGGAGCCTGACGCATTCCCCACCGTGGACCCTGTCTCTAATGCCTCTTCTTCTGACTCAGCACAGTTTCAAAACTCTTCACAGCCAGCTAAAAACACTCAGTCTAGCCGCATGGAAGATTCCTTAGCATTGCAACAGACCCTACTCTCCAAGGAGGTGCAGGATGTCATTTTGGAGGCCAGAAGGCCGTCAACTAGAAAAGCTTACTCCGCAAAATGGAAACGGTTTTGTGTCTGCAATGAGGAAAAGGAAGGGCCAGGATCTTGGAAAACTGAATTTACCTCAGATACTACAGTATTTAGCTGAGCTGCTAAGCAGTGGACTTTCATTCTCCTCCATCAAAATCCATGCCTCAGCCATTTCTGCAGAATACAACACTGATCCACCCTTATTCTCTCACCCTCTCTTAAGACAGTTCCTCAGAGGGGCTATGAATCTAAGACCCCCAAGGAAACAACCAATACCTGCTTTGGATCTCAATTTCATTCTGGAAAAACTGACCTTGCCTCCCTTTGAGCCAGCTGCCTCATCAGATTTGCAATATTTGTCCTGGAAAACAGCTTTCCTTATGGCTATTACCTCAGCTCGTAGAGTTTCAGAACTGCAAGCTCTCATGGCTGTGCAGCATTTTATCATCTTCCATCAGGACAGAGTTTCCTTACGAACCAACCCGTCCTTTGTCTAAAGTGGTATCCAGGGTAGCTTTGAATCAGGCCATACACTTACCTACCTTTTATCCTAATCCTCAAAACAAAGTGGAGAGATTACTACATTCCTTGGACATCCACAGACAACTCCGTTATTATATGGACAGAACAAAACCTTTCAGAAAATCAGAACAGCTCTGTGTCCTATGCTGTAGGAGCTCAAGGAAAGCTAATTTCGAAACAATCTCCAAATGGATAGCCCACTGCATACGCTTTTGCTATTCTTTTCATGGCAAAACTGTACCTACAGGCATCAGATCACACTCCACAAGGGCCACAGCTACCTCTGCAGCTTTCCTCAGAGGAGTTCCTACCAAAGATATTTTGGAAGCAGCCACTTGAAGTTCTGTGCATACCTTCTCCAAGCACTACCACCTACCTCTATACTCCAAAACTAGAGCAGGCTTTGCCACTGCAGTCTTCCAGGGCATCTTGGCTCCTCCTAGTTCCACCTAGTGCCTACCACCCCTTTCTTAGCTTTGGGATTCTACCCATCTGTTATGACTGCAGCTGTATGCACGATGAACATAGTACAGTTTTATACCTACCATAAATGTAGATGTTCGAGTGCTAATACAGCTGCAGTCCAGGTTTCCCTCCTTCCTTCCCCTCTTGAGACAGGCCTATAGGCTAACACATCCTCATGCAACCTGATTGGGGTATTCATTTATGATGTATTTGCTTGCAACTACTGTATTTTGATTATATTGCACTGCTTTATTACACAAAGTTATGTATTGCCTTCCTTCTGGGGGCACCTGACATCTGGGGCAAGAAAAACTGAAGAAAATGGCGTCGGCTGGTTCCTTTATACCCCTGTCGCACTGACGTCAGGGAAGAAGCGACAACAGACGCCGGACCTAGACTTTGGAATTCGGCCGACCGAGGACCCGGCTGACGGCAGGAGAACCCATCTGTTATGACTGCAGCTGTATTAGCACTCGAACATCTACATTTATGGTAGGTACAAAACTGTACTTTCTGCCTGCATTATTGGATGCTTTCTTTTCAGTATCCCAATCTCCAGATTCACAGCCCCCAGCCTCTGAGCAGCCGGACTGCTTTTACAAGGTTTCAGAGGACTGCAAGTTTATTTTTAAATTTTTTTCAGCTGATCATTCTGTTTTTGTGGCGTAGGATAAACCTTCCAGACTGCTACCATCGACTGCACTTCTCCCATCTGATAAGGAAGGCAGGTCTTTGGAAAGGCTAGGGAAGAAGGTCTACAGTTCTGCCATCTTAGCTTTCCAAGCTATAAATTACCAGACCGATATGACCAGATATGCTTAAGGTCTTTTATCACAGGCCACACAAAAAAATTCTGATTTTCCTGACTCAGAAGGGAAGACTAATCTGTCCTTATTAGGAATCTCTTCTCAGGTTGCAAAGCATTCATTTAAGTGCAGTTATGATGCAGCAGAGGCAATTTCTTAGGGCAGCTGCATCATGCTCTGTTTTTAGATATTCATGGTTGAGACTTCAACCATTGCCAGATGACATTAAAGCTGTTACTTGATGCTCCTTTGGATAACTCAGCTCTGTTTGGGTCCATTGTGGCAGAGTTATTTAAGTCTTTGCAAGAGAAAGGCAAGGAGCTCCAGGGTTTGAAACATATTTGTCTCACCTGTACCCAAGTTTCACAGAAATTATCCTTCCAAGACTTCCTTTGTGCGTAAACAGGTTCATACTCCAACATCTAAGTTTAAAAAGAGTGAAAGGACTCTTCCACCTAAGACTTCTAAGACAACCAGGTAATATTTGACTACCATTCTTGCCACAGCCCTATTCCTCTTTCCCTTCATATGTGTTTTTCTGCTTAGTAAAACATCACTCAGGACACGCAAGTTCTTTCCATTATTCAAAAAGGTTACTTCATTGTGTGGAAATCACTTCCTCCCTTCCTCAACATTCTTCATCTACCCCATGAACAACTGCATTTATTCCCACAAGTGCTTCAGGACTTGTTGAACCAAGGAACCTTTCAGGAGGTTCTAGGATATTTCTAGTGCCCAGAAAGGATGGTCCCTGAAGGCAAATTCTGGATCTCTTTCACCTCAACACCTTCTTTAAGGTACCTTCTTTCTGCATGCTGTCCATTCAGACCTCATTTCCTCTCATTCTTTCTCTGCTTTTATGGCATCACTGGTTATCAAGGATTCTTGCCTTCACATTCCCATTCATCTCCTTTAAAGGAAATTTTTACATTTCTCTTTCTTCCTTGCATTTTCAGTTTTCTGCCCTTTCTACTGCCCGAAGGGTATTCACCAAATGCTTACTACCTGTAATTGGCTCTTGTAGGCTTCACGGCATCCAAGTTTTCCCATACGTAGACTATCTTCTACTTCAGACTTCTTCCCAAGAGGTCCTGCTGCAGAACCTACACTTCACTTATCTCACTTTTTCAAAGCCTGGGGTTCACCATAAACGTAAGTAATCATTTGCTCCTTCTCAGGATCAGGTTTTCCTGGTTTGCAGGATCCAGACAAACCTTATGCTGGCCTCCTTTCCCTCTCCAAAGGCTCAGTAATTCATTTCTTCCAAAGTAATCTTCCTGTGCACACTGTCATGGCCAGGGAGTGAGTTACCCAGACTTCTGGGCTTCAAGGCATCTGTCCACAGAGTAAGTATGGAGTGGCATGGAATACCCGAAAGACCCAATGTAGACTAGGTATGACGGCCTGGCTGGTAACAGTTAAGGAAAGGAGGGAGAAAGGCAAAAAAGTCTACCTTCCTCCAGATTTTTGCTTATGACCAAAGTCCAAGAAATTGACTAAAATTCATAACCAACCACAGTAAATATTGAAATCCATGGATTGGTTTATGTGGTCATAAAATTTGCTTCAGGGCAGCTTCATCCTGTCTGATATTATAAAAATGTTAGCAAAATACAGGTAACATTTTATTAACTTCTGTAAAGTGCTGTTATAGATGAGGGCTTGTTCTCACATGCCAATTGCTACATTATTGAAGCTGGGTGTCATGGGTGCCCCGTAGCTATGCCCAGGATGTGTCTGTAGAACTTGTTGAATTGGAAGTAATTGTTCCCAGGCATTATGCTGAGGAGCTTTCCCAGAAGTTTAGTCTCCCCTGGCATGTCCCCACGTCTCTCTCTTTCTCCGGTATGCATCAGTCACAGCTTTGTTGCAGCAGTCATATGGAAGAATTATATACAGTACTTACACATCTGTGGCCATCAGGATGGTGTTTTCACCCAAAGGAATATCCCTTATTTTGCCCTGGAAGTTGCTCTCAGCCAAAAGTTTTATTTGGATTTCTGAAAAATACAGGTCTTGCTTTGGTTATGGACCCACAGCTGCTCCTACTAGCTTGTATCAATGGTCAAATCATTTTTTTTTGTGTGGTGAGTATCCCAAATAAATCTGGAACTTTGGGATGAGGCTTAATGAGTAATTCATGCAGTTTGCAACTAATCAAGTCACTTTCGTCCGATGTTCTTCATGTATCACTGTTGCAGTCATTACGTTTGGGTTATCAGCTTGCAGGTAACCCTCAGTCGGCCTGATTAACAAAGTCTTGGGTCCTGTGTCGGTTGCTGTCCCTTCTTCCACGACGTCAGGTTGTCAGGGGTATAAAACATGCAACCGATGCGATTGTATCAGTCTTTCTTGCTGTGCGGTGCCTATTCTGTTTTTCTGATCCTTCTGATGATCTGGATTTGCCCTTGTCTGCTTATGAAGATTCTGATGCAGAGGACTCCATTCTCTCTGCGTACCCTCCTGAGGATTTTTCTTTAGGAGAAACCTTACATACTATAAGGGAACATTTCCACTGGGAAAGCTAGGTTTTTTCTGATTCAAAAAAGAGGCTTAGGGATTTCCTTCTCCTACGTCAGCATAGGCCTTTAGCTATTCTCCTGTACTAGACTGTTGCTTTTTCGGAATCTAGTTTGGCCCCAGATTCCCTGCCTCCTGCTCCCAGAAAACCTGACCGATACTACAGGGTCCTGGAGTCCCACAAGTTCCTTTTTTAAAAATCCTATTGCAGATCCAGAGACAATTTCACAGGCCAAGGGCATTAAGGCTTCTACTGCTAAAAATCCTGCCCCTTCTGATAGAGACTCCGGTGCGCTGGATAGATGGGGTAAGACGGTTTACACTTACGCAACCTTGGCCATTAGGGCTTAACTGCCAATTTCATATGTTAAAAGTATCAGCAACATGTTATTGGACTGCTTAAACAAAAAATGTTGATGATTCCTGACTCTGTGGAAAATAAAGAATTAGAGGATTTAATGCATTCTGCTGCACAAGTTGGAAAACAATTTGTGATGCGATTTTGATTCATTAGAGGCCTCTTGTAGGGCTGCTGTTACTGGGTCTGTGCTCAGAAGGTATGCTTGGCTCAAGGAGCATTCTTTGCCTGATCATGTTAAAGCTAAATTTTTGGATGCTCCTTTAAATTAGGACCGCCTGTTTGGCAACAAGGCTGAGGAAGTTCTTGAAGATGGAAGATAAAGCTAAATCTATGCCAACTGTTAAAAGATTTTTTTACAAGTTCAGCCTCCTAGATTTAGTAGGCACTGGCCCTCTAAGAATTGGTAGTTTCCAGCCCCTTCCAGGTTTTCTCAAGACACAAACCCAGACCAGACACAGCAAAAACCCCAGGTTTCAATCCTGGGGGCCCTCTACTTCCAAATCTGGGAATAAGACTCTCCCCTATGGTAAACTGTCTCAATGACTTCCTTTTAAAATTTCCAAGCACTTATCAACTGACTGCTCCCTTTGGGGGGGGGGGGTTGCTCTTCATGCCAAGAATTGGGAACTCATTGCCCAGGACAAATGGGATTTATAGTATCCCAGGGATACAGATTTCACTTCCACACGTTGCCAACACCAAGTGGGTGGCTGGATCTACCCCCAAATCAGTGGGCACAGGCCCCAAAACCAGTACTTTCTCTCTCAAGCATGGGGGCTATTCAGCTGGTACCATAAGAGGAAAAGGGATAAGGTTTCTACTCGAGACTTTTCCTGGTACCCAGAAAAGACAATTCATGGCATCCTATCCTGGACATGTCTAAACACCTTTTTGGAGATTCCATAATTCAAGATGCTGACTCTTCACCAATTACTTCCTATGCTAGGCAAAGATGCCTGGTTGGCAACACTAGATTTAAAAGAAGCATACCTGCACATCCCAATCAGAGAGTCTTGCAGAAGATATCTACGCTTCAATGCAGGCTACACTCACTATCAGTTCTCTGCACTGCCCGTTGGCTTATCTACTACACCCAGGGTATTCACAAAGTGCCTAGCTCCAGTTATTGCATTTTGCAGGCAAATAAATATTCAAATATACCCATACCTGGATGATTGGCTAATTCAGGCAGAAAGCCAGGACATACTTTTAAATCATCTGGCCTTTGTACAAAGGATTCTAACTTGTCTGGGGTACACCATAAACGGAAAGAAATCACACCTGGTACCCTGTCAACGAATTATATTCCTGGGAGCAAGCTTGAATACAACTTCCCAGATGGCTTACCTCACGCCAGAAAAACAAATTCATTTGACAAACTACTTCAAACAAGTGGCCAAAAAAAACATGCTATCTGCACGACAAATACTGCAAGCCTTGAGGTTCATGGCCTCCTGCATTCTTCTAATTCCATATGCAAGACTGCATATGAGGAGACTACAGTGGTATCTAAAAAGCCTTTGGTGTCAACATTCTCAAGACCTGGAAACAATGATTCCTATCATACCTTGCCTACGCCTAGAGTTCCTTTGGTGGGCAGAGGCCTGCCACCAAAACAAGGGACTACCTTTCACACCACCCCCTGCCGCCCAAACCCTAATAAGACGCATCAAACTATGCATGGGGGGCTCACCTGGCAGGGAAGTGCATTCAGGGCAAATGGAACCCAAGTCAAATGCACCTCCATGTCAGTCAAAAGGAAATGTTAGCTGTAAAGAATGCTCTGACAGCCTTCAAGGACCACATTCTTCCAGGACAACTAATGGTAGATGGACAACACCACTGTTATGTGGTATGTAAACTAGCAAGGGGGTACACATTCTTACCCCCTATGCAGACTAGCCATGGCATTGTGGAACACAGCCTTGATCTACCAAGTGCACCTACAAGCTCATTTTCTGCCAGGAAAATTAAATACACTGGCAGACGGACTAAGCAGAAACCTCATGGACCCACACAAGTGGAAACTGGAACCAAGGATTTTCAACATGTTGACAAGCAAGTGGGGCAGCTCAGATATAGACCGGTTTGCCTCTCCTCAGAACTACCAATTGGACAAATTTTGCACAAGGACTCCCCATAAACAAGCCTGTAAAGTGGATGCTCTGTCCTTCAGCTGGAAAAACCCATCAGTCTATGCCTTCCCCCCTCTGCCTCTGCTCTTCAAAGTACTACTAAAAATCAAACAGGACAAACCAAGGATGATTTTGATTGCTCCAGACTGGCCGTGCCAACACTGGTACTTCCTCCTGCGCTGTGTCATGGTCATCTCCATGGCATCTGCCTCAGACTCCTTCCCTGCTGTTTCAGCAGGAGAACCAGATTCTGCACCTTCAGCTTCTAACACTGAACCGTGCAGCATGGCTAATTACTTAATCTCTCCTTTACCATCCCTCAGCAATCCTGTGATGGATATCATTTTAGAGGCAAGGAGACTAGTACTAGAAAATCTTATGCTGAAAAATGGAAAATATTCTGTGCCTGGAACCAGTCTCAAGGGATGAGCACAGCAGCGCCCAATTTACCTCAGATTTTACAATACTTAACTGAGATGCTTCACAAGGGCCTGTCTTTTTCCTACATTAAAATCCGCGCCTCAGCCATTTCAGCTCATTATAACACAGAACAGCCCCTCTTCTCTCATCCACTGCTCATGGAGTTCCTCAGAGGGGCCAAAAATTTGAGACCACCCAGGAGAGCTCCACCCCCAGCCTGGGACCTTAACTTTGTCTGGGAGAAACTCACTCTACCTCCTTTCGAGCCAGCTGCTACTGCAGACTTAAAATTTCTTTCTTGGAAAACAGCTTTCCTTTTAGCAATCACTTCAACTAGAAGGGTGTCTGAATTATAGGCCCTTATGGCAGTGGAGCCTTTCATAATCTTTCATGCGGACAGGGTGTCCCTCAGAACCAATCCATCCTTCATGCCCAAGGTGGTATCCAGTGTGGCTCTTAATCAGTCCATTCATTTGCAAACCTTCTTTCCCAGTCCACAGAATAAAGGGGAACAGATACACTGCATTCCTTAGATGTACACAGACAACTTAGATTATACTTGGACAGGACTAAACCTCAAAGGAAATCTGAACAACTGCTGGTGGTCTTTGCTGCAGGAGCAGAGGGCAAGGCTATTTCAAAGCAAACCATTTCTAAATGGATAAGCCATTGCATTTATTTCTGCTATAAGCGCCTTGGAAAACCTATCCCCCAGGGGATCAGACCTCACTCCACTAGGGCTGCATCTACCTCTACAGCATTTCTCAGAGGCATCCCTACCAGGAACATCCTAGAAGCTGCTACCTGGAGTTCTGTACATAGTTTCACCAAGCATCATTATTTGCCAGTTTTCTCTAAATCCAAAGTTGGCTTTGCCACTGCAGTCTTGCAGGGCCTTATAGCTGGCTTTAATGCTATCTAAATTCCTCTATAGCTTTGTGAATCTACCTAAATGTAATGACTGCAACAGTGAAACACGTAGAATATAGTACAGTTGTGTACACTTACCATAAATGTAGATGTTAGTGTGTTCACTGTTGCAGTCCTGGTTACCCTCCCTCCAGCCCCCTAACTTCTTTTGGCTGTACCTCTGCTTTCCTTTACTGTGCTTAAAAGCCTTTTTGGTGTATTTGCTTTTTTGCTGGAGGTATATTTTTGTACTTTAATATTTAATTGCTTCCCATTAGGGGCACCTGACATCTGGGGCAAGAAAAACTGATGTAATGGCATCAGCTGCATGTTTTATTCCCCTGACGACCTGACGTCATGGAAGAAGCGACAGCAACCGATGCAGGACCCAAGACTTGGTAATCAGGCCGACTGAGGGCTACCTGCAAGCAGATAACCCAAATGTAATGACTGCAACAGTGAATACACACTAATATCTACATTTATGGTAAGTGCACACAGTTGTACTTTATCCTTAACTGGCTCATATACGTTACTGTAAGCATTCTGTATATCTACCCTTTTGGCTTTACAGTAATTTTTTTCATTCTTTATGCTTTCGATTTTAGTATTGTAAGTTGCCGTCAATAGCTAGAATTCCTCCACCCTTATCTGCTTTCATTACCCTTGTCCCTACTTAAATATTTTAGAGCATTTATTTCCTCCTTGCTAACATTACAGATGTCTTCCTGGGTTGGGAGGTTTGCTTAAGGTTCTCCTTTAATTTGCTGCACATGTAGACTCAAAGTGTACAAAAGTGGGTTAAGTGAGTGGGCTAAGGGCACCACGTCTTGTCCACGTTACACTTATGATATTGCTTACGTTGTTTTTTTTTTTTATATTATAAAATAGCTTTCGGTTCAATGCTGTACCATAGAATTTCTAGTCTGACAGTTTCTACCAAGTCACTTCTGCTATATCAAACTAAAGTGAGACCCTTACCCAAGGTGCTTTTTTTCTGGTGACATCAAGGGTTTGGATGATTGGTTCCACACTTGTCCTTTGGTTGTTCCCCAACCCTTGCTGTTGGCCTCATGTCTCTCATTTCCTTCTCCCCCTTCCATGATCTGTTTCTCTTTTGGTGCTGGGGCTGAGGGACTGTGGGGTCATGTCTTGGAGGTTCTCCCTGGTCTGTTTAATCTGGGCCTTTGATGCTGTGTACAAATGGGGGCTTGTCCTGGCAGTGGATGTTTTTTGAAGTGTGCTACTTGCTGTGCTGGTTCCACCTAGAAATTCTGAGGGTGGCTGCCTTTGTTTGTAGCCCCGGTGTTCCCCCCCCCTGCTTTTGTGAGGTTTTCCCCTTCCCTTGAACAGTCTGATGTCCTTCAAGGATGCATCTGCAGTCCTTACAAATGGGTTGTCCTGTCGTCAGGCAGCCCTTCGGTCGGCCGGATTCCAAAGTCTTGGTCTGGCTTCGGCTGGTGTCACACTTCACCCGACGTCATAGCTGCAGTTATTCGGGTATAAAGGCATCAGCCGACGCCATTTTCCTCAGTCTTTCTTACCGCGTGGCGCCCAAAGCAGAAGCTGTTCGCAAGTGCCGGTCGGTCAGATCCAGAGATTACTACTACCGAATACTACTTTGAAGACTTCTAAAAGCTAAGTACCCCGTTGGGGACTCTTTCTTGCCTCAGCCGATGTCAGAGAAAGTTAATAACTGTTTATCCTGTGGGAAACAAATACCTCAAAGATTTCCACTCCTACTGTATACATTGCTTAGGCCCAGACCACGACGTAGCAGCTTGTCTAGCCTGCTCTTCTTTTAACCGACGGACGCTCAGACGTCTGTCGGAGTTTGCGGAACAAATTTTCGGCTCTGATTTTGCCTACATTATGCCGTCGGATCCTCCGACAGCGCAAATTGCCAAAAAACGGAAATAAAGGACCGACACTCACGGTCCGTGGTTTCGGCCGAAACCGCGATTAAGCCAACCGCGAGTGTCTCTGTTTCGGCCGAAACCGAGCAAGCGGTTCTTTCTCCAGCTGAAACCATGCCTACTACCGAGGCCTCTTCTAACCTGGTAGAATCTGCTTCTGAAAATCGGCCTTCTGTTGCGGTTTCCCAGGATTTATCAGACACAATTCCCCTGGATATTTCAACCCCTGCACGTGGAGCTGCTAGGCCTCCTGCAGCCGTGTCTATTAAGGCCTTTGCCAGGGCCAAAGCAGCCAAAGCTTCAAAATCTGTGCCTGCCAAACCACCCCCACACAGGCCCAGCACTAGCTCTCATATGCGTTCTTTGGCTGAGGATTTAATTTCTTTAATTCGTGGTTCCCAGCCCCATCCAGACAGGTCCTCTCTCCCTCCCCCAGAAAAGAGACCTAGAGCAGAGCTCCCTGAACCAGTACCCTCTGATGGTTCCTCTGATGAATCAGAACATTCAGAACTTCCTGAGGCTCCTTATTCTCCTTACGAAGACTCTGATGCTGAAGAGTCCATTCCTTCAGTCTCTCCACCTGAGGAATTTTCCTTTGGGGAAACACTGCATGCTATGAGGGAACAATTTCAGTGGCAGGGCCAAGATTTTTCAGACTCCAGAAAAAGGCTTAGAACATTTCTACATTTGCCACAACATAGGCCTTTGGCTATACCTCCAGTTCTTTCTGTTGTAGATGATGCATTTAATGATGCTTGCACTGCTCCTGATTCTTTACCTCCGGCTCCTGCTAAGCCCGATAGGTTCTACAGGGTCCCGGACACTCACCACCATTTATACAAGGCTCCCTTGGCAGATCCAGAGACCATCGCTCAGGGCCCTAAAGCTGTAGCTGCTACTTCTACTAAAAACCCCCTCCCCTCTGAAAAGGAATCCAGGTCCTTAGAGAGATGGGGTAAAAAAAGTTTACACTTCTGCCACCTTGTCAGCTAGGGCTTTGAACTGCCAATTTCATATGATTCAATATCAAGAGTTTATGCTTGACCAGTTAACTAAAAAGCTTTCCTCTGAAGAATCTTTAGATAAGAAATATGTTCAGGAAATGGTACATAACATACAGCAGGTTAGTAACCATTCTTTAAAATGCGGCTATGATGCACTGGAGGCTTCCTTTAGATCAGCCATGACTGGCACAGTTATCAGGAGACATGCATGGTTGAAAGAACAGGCATTACCAGACCATGTCAAATCAAAGCTTTTGGATGCACCCATGGACAAGGTCAATTTATTTGGTTCCCCTGCTCAACAGGTGCTAAAAAAGATGGAAGAAAAGGCAAAATCTGTACAAACGGTGAAAGATTTTTTACAGGTTCAACCTCCAAGGTTTAGCAGGAACTGGCCCTCCAAAAATTGGTCCTTTCCAGACTCCTCTAAGGCCCAGAGAGGCAGGAATAGGCGTTCAAGAGGCAGAAACCAATCCAGGGGTGCCTACAGGGGGCGCCAATGGCAAGGTAACAACCAGCGAGGCACAGACACAGCCACCACCACTACAACAACTCAATCACAGTGACTTGACAGTGACACCGCCTACCAGGGAACAACTAGAAGCACCCTTAGGCGGAAAACTAACATTATTCTCAAAAAACTGGCACTGCATAACAAGGGAAAAATGGATTTTGCAAACTGTAGACCAAGGTTACAGGTTCCATTTCCATACTCTACCAGGGAAGAGAGGAATGCCAAACCTACCACCTTCTCAAAGGACAGAAGCTCTAAAACAAATATCTCAGCTATTAAGAATGAGCGCTGTGGAAAGGGTACCACCTATGGAGCAAGGAAAGGGATTTTACTCTAGACTCTTCCTGGTACCAAGAAAAGAAAACAAATGGAGACCCATTCTAGACCTGTCCGCTTTAAACACATTCCTTATTGTTCCAAAATTCAAAATGCTGACCCTACAGCAGCTTCTTCCCATGCTGGGCAAGGAGTCTTGGCTGGTAACTCTAGATCTCAAGGAGGCATACCTGCACGTCCCCATAAGACCAATTTGCAGAAGATACCTCAGATTTCTTGCAGGATCAGAGCATTATCAATTTTCAGCATTGCCCTTTGGCTTATCTACTGCGCCCAGAGTGTTCACGAAATGCCTGGCATCAGTAATAGCTCACTGCAGGCTTCAGGGAATCCAAATTTATCCCTACCTGGACTGCCTGATACAAGCGGACAACAAAAGCAAACTAGCAGAAGATTTACAAAAAGTCATTTACCTGCTGCAAGCCTTGGGATATACAGTCAATATAAAAAAGTCAAGGCTGATTCCATCCCAAAGAATAACCTTTCTGGGTGCAGAGCTGGACACATCAAAACAAATGGCATTCCTAACTGCAGAAAAGAAAGAACAACTACCTCTCTATTTTTTGGCATTAACAAAGCAGAACCACCTAACTGCAAGAAAAGTACTGCAAGCTCTAGGCTTCATGGCATCCTGCATAATCCTGGTCCCTCATGCCAGGCTGCATATGAGAAAGCTACAGTGGTACCTAAGGAATTTGTGGTCCCAGCACAAGCACAGCCTAGAAACCAAAATTCCAATAATCCCATGCCTGAAACAGGAGTTCCTATGGTGGGCTCAGGCCTGTCAATCAAACCCAGGACTACCCTTCTGCAACAGCCAACCAAGCCAAACCATTACGACAGATGCCTCAGACCTCGGTTGGGGAGCACACATGCAGGGCAAGTGCATACAAGGCTTATGGACTCAAGATCAGCTGCGCCTACACATAAATCTAAAGGAAATGCTGGCAGTAAAATTGGCAATCCAGTCATTCAGACCATTTCTCCAAGAAGGCCAGTTGATGATAAGGACAGACAACACCACAGTTGTTTGGTACATCAACAAACAGGGGGGCACCCATTCATATCCTCTGTCGGCTGGCCCTGGACCTATGGGATGTGGCCCTGACCAACAACATTCAGTTGCAAGCAATCTTTGTACCAGGAAAAGAAAACATTCTAGCAGACATATTAAGCAGAACAACCACAGATGCCCACGAATGGATGCTTCATCCGGACATCTTCAAAGCCATCACAAGGGAATGGGGATTACCACAAATAGACTTGTTTGCATCTCCGGTCAATCACCAGCTAAAGAAATTCTGCACGAGGACGTACCACCCACTTGCTTGGAAGGTGGACTCCCTCTCTTTCAGTTGGAAAAGCCTGACAGCATACGCATTTCCACCACTTCCTTTGATGCACAAGGTGCTTCTGAAGATCAAAGAGGACCGTCCCAGGATTATTCTGATAGCTCCAGACTGGCCAAGACAACATTGGTACCCATTGCTGAGGGCAATGTCTCGGGAACAAATATGGACACTACCCCTGATCCCATTATTGTTAACCCAGAACAATTACAGCATCCTGCATCCAAACCTGAAAACACTGCAGCTAACTGCTTGGAACATTACATAACAGCAATTAACCCAAACTTATCCCAAAGGGTCAAAGACATAATCCTGGAGGCACGCAGACCTTCAACAAGAAAGAATTATGCTGCAAAATGGAAAAGATATTTCATTTGGAGTACTGCAAAGGGAGAAGATGTGACTCTAGCGAACATGGCCAACATCCTGGAGTCCTTGGCAGAGCTTTTCCACACAGGCCTGTCCTACTCTTCCATCAAGATACATGCATCAGCTATTTCAGCACAGTATAGCTTGGATCCTCCTGTCTTTTCTCATCCCCTGCTCAGACAATTTCTAAGAGGAATTAAAAATGTGAAACCTCCCAGAAAATCACCATTGCCAGCATGGGACTTGAACTTTGTGCTAGAGAAATTAACACTTCCTCCCTTCGAACCAGCAGCAGCAGCAGAATTACAATACTTATCATGGAAGACTGTTTTTCTGCTGGCAATAACCTCAGCAAGAAGGGTCTCTGAACTACAGGCACTAATGGCAGTACAACCCTTCCTGATTTTCCATCAAGATAGTGTCTATGAGAAAAAATCCTACATTTATGCCTAAGGTGGTATTCAGAGTGTCATTAAACCAGGCTGTTCACCTACCTACATTCTTCCCAAATCCACAGAACAGGGGAGAAAGGCTTTTGCATACCTTGGATGTACACAGGCAGTTACGCTACTACCTGGACAGGACTAAGTCCAATAGGAAAACTGACCAGCTACTGGTAGCATATGCCACAGGAAAGGAGGGAAAACCAATTTCAAAACAGACAATCTCCAAATGGATAGGAAATTGCATTAGATTCTGTTACTCCTACCATGGAAAGAAATCTCCAGAAAACATCAGGCCTCACTCCACAAGAGCTACAGCCACTACCACAGCTTTCTTACGAGGAGTGGCTACCAAGGACATTATAGAGGCTGCTACTTGGACCTCCGTGCATACATTTGCCAAGCATTACAATTTGCCTTTATACTCTAGATCCCGAGCAGGTTTTGCCACTGCTGTTTTGCAAGGGATCCTAGCTACACCATAATCACTACTCTTCCTCCTCCCCTTGTTTAGCTATGGTATTCTACCCATTTGTAAGGACTGCAGATGCATCCTTGAAGGACATAGTACAGTTTTGTACCTACCATAAATGTAGATGTCCGAGAGGAATGCATCTGCAGTCAGAATTACCCACCCTCCTTCCCCTCTGAGGTACTCCTAGGGTATTTGCCAGCCTTCAGCTAGCTTGGGGGGGATCTATTATGGTGTATTTGTTTGTATATATGTACATACATGCTTATTTTTGTGTTTACTCTATATTATTTGGAATCATTGGCATTTATCCAAATTTAGCCTTCCAGGAGGGCACCTGGCATCTGGGGCAAGAAACACTGAGGAAAATGGCGTCGGCTGATGCCTTTATACCCGAATAACTGCAGCTATGACGTCGGGTGAAGTGCGACACCAGCCGAAGCCAGACCCAGACTTTGGAATCCGGCCGACCGAAGGTCTGCCTGACGACAGGACAACCCATTTGTAAGGACTGCAGATGCATTCCTCTCGGACATCTACATTTATGGTAGGTACAAAACTGTACTTTACATCTGTTCAATCCTTGTTGGAAAATTCCAGTCTCTGCCCTGGTAGGCTTCTCTGTCTTGTCTGTCCCTTTCCACTTTGGCTTTCTTTCTTTGACAGAGTTCTCATATTTAGCAATTTTAAGAAAGTTCCTGAAATTTTTCAGCGCTAGAAGGAGATATCTTTGCAAGTGTTTCCCCAGAGCCGAAATTTTTGGTGGTGTCGTCTTGTAGTTTTTTTGTGCTTTACTAAGACCTCCACAAGCTTTATGCTGGCCTCATACAGTAGTACAGCAACACTTTTTTTGTGTGAGATGATCTCTCACCTTATTCCAGATGTTTTTATTTTCAGTAGTCTGAAACCTTTGGTGATCAGTTTTGGCAAGTGCATTTGAAGGCATACAGAGCACCTCGACTCCATTCTAGTTCTATTAGCGTTGAGGAAGCTGCACCACAAGACATATTGCTAAAAAAAACTCATGTTTGGTTAGTATGTAACAAGTGTCAGAGTATTTTACTCTATTTGCGGCCATAAGTTTACAAAACACATCTAATGAATAGTAATGTGATCTTGAGGTTGTTGGCCAGAAGGGCATAAGACAAATGATACAGACCATACTGTTTTGACTAAAATGATGGACCTGAAGAAGCATCTAGTGCAAACGCCTTTGTAAATGTTTTGAGCTATATTATTTATTGCATTTTAACTAGTTTCTTGTATAAAATGTAATTTTAGGGTTTTTATGTTTTAGCTTGTGACCATACTTTCATTAAAAAGTAATTGTATCTCAAAACAATGGATATATTGTAAGAGGATAACTCGTTTGCTGGGAGAATGCCAAGTCTTGTTTACTGTGCAAAACAGGTGAAAAGGGCTTGGCCCCATTTGCTGTGCAAAACAGGAAAAAAGGACTTGGCCTTATTTGCTGTGCAAAACAGGTGAAAAGGACTTGGCCTTATTCACTGTACAAAACAGATAAATAGGACTCTGTCCTGTTTACCTGTGCAAAAACATAGGACACAGACACAGCCATTATTAAACAAAACAAGCAATTTAATGTAAAATAAGTAACTAAAAAATAAAACCGAAATTGGATAAGCGCTTTCACGCCAAAAGAAACTGCGCTTTCTCAGATCCTAAACTACAATACAATCATTACTTCATATATCCTAATATCCACTAATATAACTCCAAAACCATTGCATGTTAAAATCAAAAGGATCATCAGCAAAAGGTTTAGAACAAAAATCTATCCAATCCACTTAAAAAGGGTGTGCTTACAGCAGATTTCATTCATACTTTATACAGCACACTCAATTGATAGCTTAACTCATTACATCTGAGTGGCACCTCCAGGTACATCTGTAGTTGCCACCTACTGACGCCTCTAGGCATCAAATATTGCTTGCTCATATTTCCATCAATAATTCCAAAACAATGGTATGGACAAGGTTTTTTTTTTGTTGTTGTCCGCATGAATGATTTGGTGAAGTTTTACACCTGATGCCCTTTCTGACTCTCAACCCTCCCCATTTATCCGAGCTTGGGACCGGCACGAAAGGTGATGAAGGATAATGAGGGAAATATACTCACAAGCGAGGAGTGTGAGTTGAGCCGATGGAAAGAGTACTTTGAGGGGTTGAATGAAGAGAATGAGAGGGAGAGAAGGTTGGATGACGTGTAGATAGTGAATCATGAAGTGAAATGGATTAGCAAGGAGGAAGTAAGGATAGCTATGAAGGGGATGAAGAATGGAAAGGCTGTTGCTCCAGATGACAAACCTGTGGAAGCATGGAGGTGTTTAGGTGAAATGGCAGTGGAGTTTCTAACCAGATTGTTTAATGAAATCTTGGAAAGTGAGAGGATGCCTAAGGAATGGAGAAAGTGTTTTGGTACCGATTTTTAAGAATAAGGGTGATGTGCAGAGCTGTAGTAACTACAGAGGGATTAAAATTCATCAGTCACAGCATGAAGTTATGGGAAAGAGTAGTGGAAGCTAGGTTGAGGGACGTGATGATTAGCGATCAGCAGTATGGTTTCATGCCGGGAAAGAGAACTACAGATGCGATGTTTGCTTTGGGAGTGTTGGAGAAGTACAGAGAAAGTCAGAAGGAGTTGCATTGTATTTTTGTAGATTTAAAGCATATGACAGGGTGCCTAGAGAGGAGTTGTGGTATTGTATGTGGAAGTCGGGAGTGTCAGAGAAGTTTGTAAGAGTGGTACAGGATATGTATGAGGGTAGTGTGACAGCTGTGAGGTCTGCGGTGGGAGTGACGGATGCGTTTAAGGTGGAGGTGGGATTACATCAAGGATCAGCTCTGAGCCATTTCTTATTTGCAATGGTGATGGCCAGGTTGACAGATGAGATCAGACAGGAGTCCCGGTGGACTATGATGTTTGAAGATGACATTGTGATCTGTAGTGAAAGGGAACAGGTGGGGAAGACCCTGGAGACATGGATATATGCTCTAGAGAGAAGAGGAATGAAGGTCCGCAGGACTACGAATGTGTGTGAATGAGAGGGAGGGTAGAGGAATGGTGAGGATGCAAGGAGTAGAGGTGGCAAAGGTGGATGAGTTTAAATACTTGGAATCAATAGTTGAGTAATGGTGAATGTGGAAGAGATGTGAAAAAGAGAGTACAGGCAGGATGGAGTGAGTGGAGAAGTGTCAGGAGTGGTTTGTGACATACGAGTACCAGTAAGAGTGAAAGGGAAGGTCTACAAGAGGGTATTGAGACCAGCTATTTTATATGGGTTGGAGACGGTGGCATTGACAAAAAGGCAGGAGTTTGAGCTGGATGTGGCAGAGTTAAAGATGTTAAGATTTGCACTGGGTGTGACGAGGGTGGACAGGATTAGGAGTAAGTATATTAGATGGTCAGCCCAGGTTGGAAGGTTTGGAGTCAAAGCCAGAGAGGCAAGATTACGTTGGTTTGGACATGTGCTGAGGAGGGATGCTGAGTATATTGGGAAAAAGATGGTAAAATGAAGCTACCAGGTAACAGGAAAAGAGGAAGGCCTAAAATAGGGTTTATGGATGTGGTGAGAGAGGACATGCAGGTGGTTGGTGTGACAGAGCACGATGCAGAGAACAGGAAGAAATGGAAACTTGATCTGCTGTGGCGACCCCTAATGGGGACAGCCGAAAGATGATGATGGTATGGACAAAGTTTTAAAAGATTTCATCTTAAAGCTTATACAATGGCAAACTCAACTGCACAAATATCTGATCTCTGTCTAGTGCAGGTAAAGATGTGTTAACTGCTGTTTTGATGCGTTTAATTTATATAAAAAAAATTTTCACATTTTTCTAAATCTCAGTTGCCAAGTAAGAGATGGAACTCAACCTCATGTGAGTGCTCTCAGCTAGATGAATAAAATGCTGCTTGACAGTATGTGTGTAATTTGAGTGGTTGCTGAGATGCTGTAAATTGTTAATATTGCAAACACAATAGTTACTGTGTTTACTGTGACGTCTTTAAAATTCGGTTAAGACCTAAAACCAAAGAATCCTACCACTATTAAAATAGTTTGTGCTGCAGAGTTTTCCATTTATACTTCTTTCTTAACCTCTATAGTTCCAGAGATATGAGCATTTATTTGAAATGTGAGGACGTAATTTAATTTTCAAAAGGCTTAGGCTCCGCCCACTGGATGTTACAGTGCATACTTCCTGAGCTCTGTTGGAGTGAATGAGTTAATACTGCTAAACCAATCAAATCATGTAAAAAGAGGGAGTGATATGATGTATAAGACTTCATTATTGAGGTCTGCTGGATTTATTCTTGGATGTAAGGACACTTTGTTCCACAGTGTAGTGTGTGTTCTCCTGCATTCTGTCCTATTTACTGTGCCAAACAGGTAAAAAGAATTCCCACCAACCACTAGCTCAGCAGACCTGGCACCACCCTATGTAACCATTGAAATACTGTAAAAGTTAATAGATTTACTGAAAAAGATCACTTGTGCTTTAGGGTTGAATAGAAGCAACTTTGAGTCTATTACTGGTGTGGTTCTTTATTGTATGATCCCAGTGCAGTGTGTTCTGTAACGTATAGTTTATTACCTAGGTCATAGATCTAGCATATTTTATCCAGAGCATCATCCTTTTTGGCTTTCATAGATGTTTTTTTTTACCTGCAGCCCTGGATGCTGAGATTGCATATTCTATTGAAAACATTTCATAGAAGATTCTCTGTCTCATGGTAGAGCAACACAGTTTAATTTCTTTAATTCTTATCTAGCTGTGTTATCTAGCTCCTAGTATGTTTATAAGATGTTCTGCCTTAGTGTTTGTTCATTTCAGTAAACAAAACTGTCTTTATCTGGACAGTTGTCTACTGACTACCAGTTCGGAGGGTGTGTTAGTATTACAGACACTTTGATAAACAGCATCTGGGAATTGCAAGCTTATGTTACTCCCAGACTGTCCAAGGCCTGTTAGCAATTTTTTGTTAGAAAATTTAGGAAAACTTTAGGAAGAAAAACTCTAGTGAGAGCTGACTTGCAAGTACCTGTCTTGAATTGGTGTACCATTTTCAGGCATTCTACAACCTAACAAAAATGTCTTCAGTAGAAGAGTGCTTATGTCTTTCCCATGTCATTGATGTGGTTTTCTTCACTTGAGATCTCTTGCCAAGGTTAGCCCAGAGTAGAGCCAGTATATCAAAGTCTTCAGCAGTTAAGAGCTGTGCGCCATATGTATGGTCCCCGGGCATAAAGTTGATGTAAAGATACAGATGTACATAAATGAAAAGGCTCCAGGAGAAACAAAATGCCCTATTGGACTTGAGGGACACGTGTCCAGAAAGGAATATAAAAGGAAGAATGGCCCCTTGGCCAGGATAACAGCCAGAACATAGGGCAGGAGTCACTTCAGATTGGGGAAGGAGGGAGGGACCAAATACTGCAGCAATGAAGAGGACATCTACTGTTATGGTAGCATTTTCAACAACCACTCTATCCTCCCATGTCACTGTTGCAGTATTCTTCTCTTAAGGGAAGAGTACAAGAGCTCAATTGGAACCCTGGCAGGAAGAAAGCAGAGAAGAACCCTCCATGACCCTATGCAGGATTATCCTAGCAAAACCTGTTCTGGTCCTGGAAGCATCCAATTTGTAATGTTTAATGAATGTATAAACAAAGTACCAAGTAGCAGCCTCAAGGACAGAATTGATATCCTGACAATTGCAAAAGGTACCAGAGGAGGCAACTGCCTAATAGTTCGCCTTTACAGATGAAAGATATTTGCCATAAAAAGATTAACAAAAGGAAATGGCCTTAGAAATTCAGGAGGAGATGGTTTGCTTAGAAATAGCCGAACACAAAGTCCTGGGATGAAAAGAAACAATCTGCTTAGAGTTTCAAAAAACTTTTTTTTTGTGAAAAAATTCATTTTTTTTCTCTAACAGAGCTGTCTATGTATGTCCAAAGTGTGAAGGAACTTCTCCCTGGAAGACTGTGAAGGAAAAAAGGAAGAAAGAATAGACTGGTTTAAAAGGTGCAAGTCATTAACCACCTTGAGCATAAAAGTATTAGTACAAAAAGACTCATTGTTTCTGTGAAAAATAACTGTTATCCTTTGCAAGAGAACTTGGATGAAGAATACTGCAACAGTAAAAAAAAGCATCTAGTGTTATGGTAAAATTTCTACACAACCATACTTTCGGAACACAGACTTGATGAGTCCTAGGCAGCTCAAGTGTCACTGTTTAATTCACACTGATGGTTTTCTCATACAGCTAAACTACTATCCCGGTTTAATAAGACTGTAAGGTATTTTTCTACTAATCCATTATTAGGTGGACCTGTACTTAATGGATTTGTAATATATGCCAGCAAAGCTAGTTGGAATGGAATTTTGTAAGTAATTGTATGTCAAATTGATTCGAACAGATGCTTCTGCTAAAAAATATATTTGTGAGGTTTGCTTGTGTTAAAATGCATCAACAGTGTGCCCTTCTGGAAGGAAAAGAAATGTACATGCATTATTGTGACGGTTTAAATGTATATATTGTGACAGCATATACCGCAAGTGAACAGGTTAGTCTTAATCATCCTGACTGCAAAATATTCTTGAAATTAAATTACTTTGTGGATTAAACCACAAAGATGTTATCCCGCAGTTCTAAATGGTGCCAGAGACGCAGTGTCTCTGCTAGAGAATAGTTGGTAGCTCCTGTAGGAAGGGTGAAATGGTTTTATGACTTCTAGCAGCTGCACTACATCTGAGCAAAGCTCTGTCTGTGTGTATGGTAACACACAGGTGCTAAAATCCTGATAGCGGATAGTGTGGGAAACAGATGACCAAATGTGTGCTGTCATTCTGTACAGAAATGTTTTAATATTAGAGGACCCTGATATTTCAACAGCTTTCTGTATTCTGTCTTGGATCTGACAACAAGGACCACTCGCCCATCTTGCTTTGCTCTTTTCAGTAAGTAGGAAGAGTAATTCTTTGTCCATCAAGAATAGATAGTGAGAATATTACTGTTTCTGTAACTGTGTGAAACTTTCCATCAGTGTTGTTTTTAATATCACCTGTGGCTGAAACTCTGGTGTTTACTGTGAATAGATATTTATTATTTTCTTTTTATTAAATATATTTAAACTTTTAATTGTGGTCTGTCCTTTTTTGTCACTTAGTATAATTAGTATAATTGGGTACCCTTGTAAGAACCTTCAAGTAGCTGGCAGGGGTTCTGGTGGTAGTGATAACTACTGTATAGTTTGTGCAGCAGGGAGCACAGCAGGTAAATTTGTGCCAGCCTTTCTCAGATGTGTGCTTGTGTGTGTGTAAATCATGTGTGTCAGCTGCTTGGAGCAGGGACACAAAGCACTGGTTTCACCGAGAGAGTGTGGGAGTCCTTAGCTTGGAACCCCAGCTAAGGACTCGACTTTGAGCTGTGCCAATGGGGTGTCTTACTGATGGTCTGTACAGATATATAGAGAAGAACTGTGTGTTAAGGGAAATTGTGCTTGATGCAGAGATGCCTGCATATTGAAGTACTGACTGTATCTATTTGTATTCCAAGTGAACGTCTCTCTCCAGTGTCAGTGGTGAGGATTCAGGCTCCTTGATGGGGATAGTCACGTTTGAAATTTTAGATTCTGGATAGAATGATTTATGAAGAGAATACAAGAAGGGGACTTGGTAATGGGTTTGTTAAAAGTGCAGAGCCATTATGCTGAGAGATGCATCTTTAATGAGATTTTAAATTGATGCTGTGAGATTCCGGATTTGTTGGGACTGAGTTTTATCATTCTGCAATGGATACAGAGTATAGACTCTTCACTGTTATGATGAGGTCATAGTTTACCTAATAGGCTATTTATCTGTGAGCATCTTAAAAAGCCTAGACTTGCATTCCCATGCTAGTTTGTAGTTTTTATATTTTCATGCGACATTTACATGATGTTCTTCGTCTCGCATTGCTGCAGTCATAACCTGTGGGTAGTCCGCTGTCCTCGGTCGGCCCGAATACCAAAGAGTTAGGCTGGCGTCGGTCATCGTCGCCCAGAGCTGACGTCAGTACGTAGTAGTACTTAAGCGCATGACCGACGCCATATCCTCAGTCTTTCTTGCCGCGTGGTCTGAAGCAGAAGCAGCGTTTGCAAGTGCCGTTCGGCGTTCTGAAATTTTCATTTTTCGAGTTTCAGACCGAAAACCAAGTTGGGCTAAGTACCCTGTTGGGGAAATTTTTTGTCTTTTCTTACCTCAAGTTATCCGGATGTCAGAAAAAGTTAATAATTGTATTTCTTGTGGGAAACAGATACCTCATAGGGACTATCATTCTCTCTGTATTCCTTGCTTGGGTCCTGAACACGACGTAGTCGGGTGTCGCTTTTGTGCTAGATTTAATAAGCGCACCATTAAACGAAGAGTAGACTGTGCCAGGCTTGTTTTTGGTAAACGGTGTAACTATAACATGCCGTCGGATCCTCCGACGGCCGCTACCGCTAAAAAGCGTAAAGATAAATCTTTGAGGTCTAAACCGGATGAGTCCGTTGCGGATGCCGGTTCTATGGAACCTCCGGTTGAAACTGTGGCTCCGGCTGAATCCCAGGGGGGACCTTTACTTTTGCAGGAGTTGGCCTCTCAGGAGTTAGGCCAGGCTGAGGGTGCTTCTCAGGTATCTGTAGTTCCATCCTTACAAAAGGTTATTAGGCCTTCTACTTCAGTGGCTAAAGGCCATGCTAAGGCCAAACCTTGTCTTGCTGGCCCTGGCCATAGTTCTAGCTCTCCAGCCCCTGTTCCTAAAAAACATATGTTGAAAATGGCAGAGGACTTGATTACTTTGATCAGGGGTTCTATGCCCCCCCCCCCCCCCCAGAGAAGAGGCCTGGGGTGGAGGCAGATTTAGAGGGAATGGAGCATTCTTCAGACTACTCTGAGTCCTCAGCTGAAGAAATTCAGGATTTCCCTCCCTATTCAGATTCGGATGCAGAGGATTCCTGTCCTTCTGCTTCTCCTCCAGAGGATTTTTCCTTTTCTGAAACTTTACATTCCATGAGGGAACATTTCAAGTGGGAAGGTCAGGATTTTTCAGATTCTCGAAAAAGGCTTAGGGAATTTTTGTTTTTGCCACAACATAGGCCCTTGGCTATTCCCCCTGTCTTAGATGTTGTTCAGGATGTTTTTTCTGAAGCTTCCCTTAATCCTGATTCTTTGCCCCCTGCCCCTGTCAAGCCAGACAGATATTACAGAGTTCCAGAAGCACATAAGTATTTGTACAAGAGTCCTAGAGCTGATCCGGAAACTATTATTCAAGGTCCGAAGGGTGTCAGGGCTTCTGTGGTTAAGAATCCAGTTCCTTTGGATAAAGATTCTAGAGCGTTAGATAGGTGGGGGAAAAAAGTGTACACCTCCTCTACGTTAGCTATGAGGGCTTTAAATTGCCAGTTTCATATGCTGAAGTATCAGAACTTTTTGTTAGGCCAATTGAAATCTAAGGTGGATGCTTTATCTGAGGGTATAGAGTGTAAGGAGTTGCAGGAGTTGGTTCATGCATCAGATCAAGTTGGCAAACATTCTTTGCAGTGTGGTTTCGATGCTCTTCAGGCTTCATCCAGGGTGGCTGCTACAGGTTCAGTTATTCGTAGACATGCCTGGCTTAAGGATCAAAATTTGTCAGAGCATGTTAAAGCTCGGATTTTGGATGCTCCTCTTCAATCTGAAGTTCTTTTTGGTTCTCCTGTGGAGTCAGTTTTGAAAAAGATGGAAGATAAGGCTAAGTCTATGCAGACGGTCAAGGATTTTTTGCAGGTGCAGCCCCCTAAGTTTAGTAGGAATTGGCCTGCTAGAGGATGGTCCTACCCTTCTTCGGATTATCAGTCTAAGGGCAGGTCTAGACGTGGTAGAGGCAGGGCTCACGCTCAGAATTCTTTCAGACCTAGGACTTGGAGTTCTCCTGCACAGTCTTCTGGTGAGGGCAGGGGTCAGCCTTTTCGTAAACAGACCCAATGACCTGTATCTTCAGCTGCCAGACCCTTCTTTTCTGGCAGCTCCTCTGGGAGGAAAGTTGGGACTTTTCAAACAAAACTGGCATTTGGTCACCCAGGACAAATGGGTGTTGGAAATAATAAATCAAGGTTACAAGTTTTATTTTCACACTTTTCCTCCTTTCAAAGGCATGCCGGATGTGCCTCCTCAGCAAAGGCTGGAGGCTCAGGAGCAAATTTCTTTGCTTTTACAGATGGGGGCAATTCAGGTGGTCCCTCCGTCAGAAGTAGGCCTAGGATTTTATTCCCGTCTATTCCTAGTGCCAAAGAAAGGAAACACTTGGAGGCCAATTCTGGATTTGTCCATTCTCAATACCTACCTAGACATTCCAAAGTTCATGATGTTAACATTACAACAACTTCTGCCTATGCTAGGCAAGGATCACTGGATGGTAACCCTGGATCTCAAAGAGGCCTATCTTCACATTCCTATCAGGCCCAGCTGCAGGAGATTCCTGAGATTTCGGGCTGGTACTTCTCATTATCAGTTCTCTGCATTGCCCTTTGGTTTATCTACTGCGCCCAGGGTGTTCACAAAAGTTCTGGCTCCTGTAATTGCTTTCTTCAGACAGAGGGGAATACAAATTTATCTTTATCTGGACGATTGCCTGATTCTTGCTCAAGACAAAGACAAGTTACTACAACATCTACAGTATGTAATGACAGTTTTAAGGTGCCTAGGGTATTCTGTGAACGAAATCAAGTCCAGTCTAGTGCCCTCTCAGGACATGTGCCTTCTGGGTGTGAGACTGAATACAGCTTCTCAGATGGCATTTCTGACCCCGGACAAACAAAGAACTCTTCATCTATACTTCCAGCAGTTATCAGTAATGTCCAGGCTGACTGCAAGGACAGTCCTTCAAGCCTTGGGGTTCATGGCATCTTGCATTCTAGTACTTCCCAATGCCAAACTGCATATGAGGAAGCTACAATGGTATCTCAAAAGTGTATGGACTCAACACTGCCACGGTTTGGACACTGTCATTCGGATAATACCTTGCATCCAGAAGGAATTCTTGTGGTGGGCTCAGGAATGTCACCTAAACAGGGGACTCTCTGTGACCCGACCAGAGGCGAGTCAGATCATAACGACGGATGCCTCGGACTTGGCTTGGGGAGCACACTTCAATGGGAAATGGATACAAGACACGTGGCCTCCCAAACTACTACATTTGCATATCAACATGAAGGAGATGTTAGCAGTCCAATTTGCCTTGATGGCCTTCAAGGACCTCCTTCAGCAGGGACAGGTGTTTATTCGAACAGACAACACAACAGTCATGTGGTACATCAACAAGCAGGGGGGAACCCATTCTTACCCTCTTTGCAGACAAGCAATGATATTGTGGGAGACTGCTCTGAGTTTGCACATCAATCTTCAAGCACGGTTTCTGCCAGGAGCACAGAACTCCCTAGCAGATGTATTGAGCAGACAAATTGTGGATCCCCACGAGTGGAAATTGGACCCTCAGGTATTCCAACAGTTGACCGTGGCTTGGGGAACTCCAGACATAGATCTGTTCGCTTCTCCACTGAATTTCCAACTGCCAAAATTTTGCACAAAGATGTTTCACCCAAAAGCCTGGAAAGTGGATGCTCTATCTTTCAGTTGGAACAACCTTCACGTCTATGCTTTCCCCCCTCTGCCTCTTCTTCCCAAGGTACTCTTGAAAGTCAGGCGGGACAAGCCTTGCATGATTCTAATAGCACCAGATTGGCCACGTCAGCATTGGTATCCTCTTCTGAGGAGTTTAATTCAGGAGCCCCCTTGGCCTTTGCCACATATTCCTCACTTGTTATCCCAGTCAAACAATCATTTTCTCAATGTCAGGGTGCAGTCCCTGCATCTAACAGCCTGGCGTATTCTGTTTTAGAGCCGGTGGGGTCTCAGCTTCCTCAACAGGTTTTAGATGTCATTTTGGAAGCCAGGCGGCCTAGTACTCGAAAAGTTTATGCTGATAAATGGAGGAGATTTATTCTTTGGAGCACAGCAAAGGGCTTTGATGTCTCAGTACCTAATTTGAGTTTTGCACTACAGTACCTTACTGAATTACTAGACAAGGGTTTGTCATTTTCCTCTGTGAAGGTTCATGCTGCAGCCATTTCTGCTCACTATGATTGTGACCCTCCTTTATTTTCTCACCCTTTGTTTAAACATTTTCTTAGAGGGGCAAAAAATATAAGACCCCCACGTAGAGCTCCTACTCCTTCCTGGGATCTCAATTTTGTGTTGGAGAAGCTTACTTTACCTCCTTTTGAACCTGCAGCTACGTCTGAGTTGAAGTTTTTGTCTTGGAAGACTGCTTTTTTGTTGGCCATTACTTCTGCTAGGAGGGTATCTGAATTGCAGGCACTCATGGCAGTTGAACCCTTTCTGATATTCCATAAGGATAGAGTGTCTTTGCGTACTAACCCTACTTTTATGCCTAAAGTGATTTCTAATGTGGCCTTGAACCAGTCTATTCATTTGCCTACTTTTTATGCTGATCCCCAAAATAAGGGGGAAAAAGTCTTGCATTCTTTGGACATCCACAGGCAGCTACGTTATTATTTGAGCAGAACTAAAGAGTTCAGGCAGACTCAACAGTTATTTATTTCTTTTGCTTTGGGTTCACAAGGGAAAGCTGTTTCAAAGCAAACTATTTCTAAGTGGATTGGTCACTGTATTGCTTTTTGTTATTCTCATCATGGGAAGAATGTTCCTGCTGGGATCAGACCTCATTCCACTAGGGCTACTGCCACATCTACTGCCTTTTTGAGGGGGGTAGCTACTAAAGATATTTTGGAGGCAGCTACTTGGAGTTCAGTACACACTTTTACTAAGCATTACCATCTCCCTCTTTATTCCAAGTCCAGGGCTGGGTTTGCCACTGCAGTTTTACAGGGCATGTTAGCAGCTCCTAATGCTTTTTAGTTTGCCAGCCTCCCTTTTCCTTTGCTTTGGGATTCTACCCACAGGTTAGGACTGCAGCAATGTGAGACGAAGAACATAGTACAGTTTTGTACCTACCATAAATGTAGATGTTCGAGGATCCACATTGCTGCAGTCCTATTTTCCCTCCCTCCTTCCCCTGTATAGTTTGTGGTTGCTGTGTTTCCTTTTGGGATACTTATTATTTCCTCACTGGTGGTGGTTGGGTATTTACTATTTTGGCTCTGGCCTTTCTTTTTTAGGCCTTCTGACATCTGGGGCAAGAAAGACTGAGGATATGGCGTCGGTCATGCGCTTAAGTACTACTACGTATTGACGTCAGCTCTGGGCGACGATGACCGACGCCAGCCTAACTCTTTGGTATTCGGGCCGACCGAGGACAGTGGATTACCCACAGGTTATGACTGCAGCAATGTGGATCCTCGAACATCTACATTTATGGTAGGTACAAAACTGTACTTTTCTCTTATCCATTAGAGAACAGAAGTGCTTAAACCAGGAGTGAATTTGCAGTTAACCATCCATTAGTGCAAATTACATTTTAATAGAGTAATTGAAGTACTTTGCTTGGACGTCCACGGTGGTGCAGCGGTTAGCGTTGCTGCCTCACAGCAAGAGGTTCTCCGGTTTGATCCTCAGCTGGGGTGCCTTCTGTGCGGAGTCTGCATGTCCTCCTTGTGGTCGTGTGGGTTTCCTCCGGGTGCTTCGGTTTCCTCCTACATCCCAAAGACATGTTGTAGGTGGAATGGAGACACTAAATTGGCCCTAGGTGCGAGTGCATGCATGTGTGTGCCTTCTGTGGAAGGTTGGGCGCCGGGCTGGCAACTCAACACCATAAAACTCCATTGCCAATCATGAGCGGACAGGTGATCCGCTGTGGCGACCCCTAACCGGGAAAAGCAGAAAGAAGAAGAATTGATGTACTTTGCTTAATGTGGAGTGGAAGATGGTTCCATACAAGCTGTATTCTTTGTGATATATATCTGTCCCTGCAACATGTTCTTTTAATTTTGCAAAAAAAATAAATCTGTTGCTTATGATACCGTTGGATATGTAAATATGTAATGGGTATGAGAGAGTATGGTCTGTTGAAGTCCTATACAAAAGGGAGATTTCACCTCTCAGTAGCTGAGAAAATAGCCAAGATTTTTGATAGTCCGCATAGTTTTTATGATTTGGGCCCTTGATTTGTTTGAGAGAGAGAGCATTGTAATTGTTCGAGTTGTGACAACTGCTTGAATTCGTAGATGTACTGAAAAAGGCATTATACTCTGGCCTAATATGTGCTTAGTACAGTGGAGTGGTGCTAAGTGTTAAGTTTTATGAGCACTGTTGTGTTGTGGCGGGGTGTATACCAGCTTAATAAGTGGCTGGTGGCAGGTCAGCTGTCTGGAGTACAGAGGCAATTGTGGGCAATCTTAATATGAGTGTAGTTTAGTAGCGCAACTCTTCCAAGCCCGGTAAGGTTTTTGAAATATCAGTCAGTGATGCATTAGGTTGCTGTAGTTGCCTATAAACTTTGCAATTCTGTTATAAAATTGCTCCAGGTTAGGTAGCTGAGAAGGATTGTTCGTTAAGAAAATTGAGGAAACATACAGGAGACTGAGTAGACAGGTCTGAGCTCTGGTCTTTGTGCTTTCTTTTCGAAAAAGTTTCACTTTAACTTTTATGTATTTTTGGAAAGAATGTTGGATAAGCTGATAATCTTAACCTGTGATCAGTTTTCTGTTTTGATTTTATATTAGCTCAATTCTTGTGTTATTGACAATGCTTTGTCACAATAGTTTAGATTGTTGAATTAGAAGAGAAAATAAAATTAGTATTGTTAGGATTTAGGAGTAGTTTAGATTGGTTATAGACAGTTTTCTATTTTTGTATAGGAATGCTGTAGGTCATCTTGGAGCAGTTTGAAGAGGAAGCACACATAGTCATCTGCATATTGGATTATAATCTGATGTCAGTTTTCATTCCTCAGCAGTTGGATTTGGATCTGACCCTTGGATCCAACTCTGCGGATTTTGCAGCTTGTGGCCACTAGGATTCTCATACTTCTGTACCCGCAATGCTGTGTCCCTTAGCATGCCTCCAGATCTAGTTTGCATCTTGCTGATACGGACATGTTCACTTTGAGCTCTAGAACTTGTATAGACTTTTTAAATTGCCTAATAATCCTTTTCCCTTCAGATTTATCATTATATGTTATATCCTCCCCTACCTACACTATTTAGTGTGTTTCTCTTTTACCATTGTTGATATTTACTTCTCTCCTCTTCCTTTTTTGATACCATTACTGGTAGTTTTCTTCCTGTTTATATTTAAAAATAAAAAAAAAAGTCTTTCTGCTAGTTAAGTGACACAATAATGGCAGAAAAGCCTTCCGGTTTTAAAAAATGTGGCCACACACACCCTTTATCTGATACGCACAATTGGTGTGTGTATTGTTTGGGCCTTTATCACCTTAAAGTGGATTATGAAAAATTAATTGATACTGAAAGATATTTTTCCTTCACCCTTTTCAGCAGTGTTATCTGGGGCTCAGCTCTCTAGATCTGACAAAACAGAGCTCAGAAAGAGGCCATCAAATCCATCTGGGTTTTCTACCCTTTCCTCGGATCCGATGTTGGAGCAGACTCGAAAAAAGTCGAAGTCTGACCCAATGTCTATAACTTCTTATCAGCTTAGTTTTTGGTGTCATTTCAAGGGGATTGCGTACCTAACAGCCTGGGATGACATGATTGACAAACCATGATGATTTGCCAGAGATGGCCTGCATCTGTCTCCTTTGTGCTAAAGGCTCCTGACAAATGCTCTTGCCTCCCCCATAATGCCTTTTTTAGGCAATACCATGAGGTCAAAACTACCAACATGAAAATTTCATCAAAACATAAATTAAAGGTTATGTTGTTAAATGCTAGGAGTCTAAACGTGAAACTGCACTCATTGCAAGCATTCTTAATTTTGGAAGAAGCTGACATTTGTGCAGTCACAGAAACCTAGTTCAAAGCTGCAGAGCGCACCTCAGCCATACCAGGTTACTTATCCTATCATTCATTGAGACCCCAAACCGTGGGCAGCAAAACAAGCAGAGGAGGAGTTGCAGTATATAAAAGACATGCACATCTCTAGGCTGGTCAAAACGGTATGATGCACAGAGAATACTCCAGGTGCAGTTAACAATTGACAAAGACCCTTATTCAAATCATAGCTAGCTGTAGGCCCCCAACTCTGACTGAAGATTTTTACTCCACCTATCTGGATGTGTTCGAATCTGTCATATTTCAACCCTTTCCCATGATCCTGGGCAACTTTACTGCCCAACCATAGACTGGAAGAAATACTTGTGCCAAAACATAAAATGCCCAGAGATTCCTTTATTCAATGCAAATGCCTTGGGCCAGTTAGTTGACACCTCCGCAAGAGGTGAAAATATCTTGGACTTGGTATTAACCAACATGAGTAACCACTGCAGCATTTCTACAGTGTCCTCATCCCTGGTAAGAACTGACCACAGAGCATTCACCTTAGAAGCCACAATCTCCCCTGACCCCCCACTAGCTAGGGTCAAACAAAAAAACTTATCCAAAGCTGTTTACAGCCTCCTGGGGGAGGGTATAAACAGTTTGACAGCCTCCTCCCCCATCCATAGGAACTGGCACATGAGTCCAAATGCTCACCAAAGTATTATATGAGCATTTGTATAGCTGCATGGAATCGGGAATACCAAACAGGATGAAATCATCCTCCTCAAGGAAGTGTAAACCTGTCTGGTAGACATCTACAGTAAGTAAACTATATAATAAAAGGAAAAATTTGCTGTCCACGACCAAGGAGGAGCAGGTGCCTAATTAGAAGCAGTCTCTCCTTAGCTTGAACAGGCAAATAAGAGCACTAGTGAAATCCTCCAAAGCAAACTTAGAGTCCAAACTGGCAACATCTACTAAAGACAGTCATAAGGCCTTCTTCACATATGTGCACATTCTCAAAGGAAGCACCCCAGATCTGCTCCGAACCGGTGGTGAAGGACACCACATACACAAACGCTGTAGATACAGCCAACTTGCTGGCAGACAGGTTCATTGAAAACTTCACTCCTCTGTCCCCCCCATCAGTAAAACAGGACATCCCCGGTACCTGCCCCCCCCTTATCTCTAGGGAGCAAGTCATCACTGCCCTCTCAAAGGCAAAAAATACAGCATCCGTGGGACTTGATAACATCCTAGGCTGCATCCTACATGAGCTGAGGCAGGAACTTGCAGCACTATTAGGCAACCTATTTAACTAAAGCCTCAGTACCGGCTTTGTCCCAGCTGAGGGGAGGGCAACTGTTGTCATCCCTTTGCACAAAGGCGGAGAATCCACCTATCCAGGAAATTATAGACCATCAGCCTAACTAGCCTGATCTGCAAAGACATGGAGCAGAATTATCATGGACCTCGTTAAGGACATTGGCAACCTCCAAACACTTGATCCCACACAGTTTGGTTTTATCAAGGGAAGGTCATGCTTGTTAAATTTGGTTGACTTCTTTGAGACAGCCACCAAAGCCATAGACGAGGGGAAGATGGTGCACACCACCTGCCTTGACCTGGCCAAAGCCTTTCATACTATTCCCCCTCAGGTGTAATGGAGAAACTTTCTCAACTAGGCATCAATCCATATGTTGCCAGATGGATAACAAACTGGTTCAATGTTAGAACCCACCTAGTCAAAGTAGGAGAAGCCACCTCAAAAATAGACTTTTAATAATCACTGTACCCCAGGGATCGGTCTTGGGACCTCTGTTGTATGGGATATACTTCTCAGAGGTGCAGGCCAAATCTAGTGGGCTATGGCTAACCAGATATGCAGATGACTGCAAGCACAGTGCTGTCAGTTGCCCTAGTGATGTAGACATCCTCCAAGAAGGTCTCACCCAAACAAATGACTGATGCCAGAAACATTGCCTCAAACTGAATGTCAAAAAAATGCATCATTCCTTTGGGGGAGAGTGACTTCCCCACAAATTATCACATTGATAATAAGGTACTAAGCACGCAATCAGTTGAGGGACGTGGGCACTCTGGTTGATAAACTGACTTTTGATCATCATATTGTGTCCGTTGGGTAAGCTTTCTACATGGCCCACCTCATTAGTAAGGTTATTTCATCCAGGGACAAAGGTGGTCATAACATCCTGTATTCTTCATATATAATACCCATTATTGAGTACAGTGCCCCTTTCGGCATGTACCTCAAAGCACATGCTGCAGAGACCACAGAGGTTCCTCACCTGGAGAATCCAGGGACTCAAACCTCTACCCTACACAGGCTAAATGCCCTGTCCCTCTACTCAATCTCCTACAGACTCCCCAGAGGTGACCTCTGTTTGGCACGCAAAGCAGTCTCAGACCCCACCCTGATGGGACTGCTGCATATCTGCAAGTCGAGCTTCACTTGAGTAACCCACACTCGCGTCCTCAGCCTGGTCTGTGACTTCAATAGGACTTGTTGGTGGGACAGATTTGTGTCCCAGAGACTTCCCTTTGTGGAATAGACTCCCTCTCCATGTAAAGTACCTCATTAAACCTTTTTAAGCGCAACCTGGATCACTGGATGGTAAACAGAAAATGCACCCCTGGGATTCCACCTGTGTCCCTGCTGGAGAGTGGCATAGGGTGCTGACTTGGAGCATGGGCTAAATTCTTGGCTAGGCTTGTAAGGGCCTCTGGGCCAGTAGCCTAGTAACTTTCTGTGATCCTATGGTGTGCATTTTATTTATAAATGTATTACCATATTAAAGTATATAATATCTTTTGTATTCGTTCAGTTAACACCTATAGTTCCTTATGAAGTCCAAACCCTTTTTTTTGGTCTGGCTTTAACTAAATGACTTGCCAGTAAATAGGCAGTTATAGAAAGGCAAAGGAGTTCTTAACAAATGACACTCAATGTTAATCTGTGGTGTCCTGCAATTGATAAATTAACCACTGATGCCCTTCTATTCCCATGTTGCAGTGTTCATACTGTTGGATTTCCAGCCCTCAGGTGACCCAACGTTGGCTCCTATACAAAAGCTTAAGCCTGGCTGCCGTAGGTGCATGGGATGTCACACATAGGGCCATAAACCATGTAGTATAAATTTGATGGCACGCACAGACTTCAGAACTTTTCAGCTGCAGACGATAGCTTTGACCGCTTCGCTCCTACATCTGAAGACTTTGAAAAGATAAGTGCCCCGTTGGGGTATGCCTTTTTCAGTCGTGCTTAAGCTTTAGCTTGGTTGCTGTAGTTTTTCTATTAGCTGATGGAGAAGAGTAAATGTAGTTATGGGCGCCAGATTCCCCACAACCGCTGTGTCTTTTGCCTAGGTAGAGAGCACGACCAATAAGGCCTGCTCTATTTGTCAGTCCTTCATACCCAAGACCTTAAGCAGCACAGGAGATTCCTACACTTCTCTGGGCCTTCTTTTCATTTTCAATGTACTGCCTTGCCTTTTGGCTTGTCTGTGGCACCCAGAGTTTTTACCAAGTGCTTAGCCCCAGCCATTACCTATTGCAGAACCAAGGTAGTACACATCTACCCTTACTTGGATGACATTCTCATTTTGGCAGAAACAGAATCCACCCATCTAGCCCATCTCCAGTTCACCATGTCCCTACTGCACACACTGGGTTTCACCCTCATCTTTCAAAATCCTCCCACAACAGGACAAGGTTTTCCTGGGGTGCAGAAGCAGAACAGATGTAATGAGATCCTTCCTACCACCAGGCAAAGTACAGTCCCTCTCCTCCCATTTTCTAAACCTATTGACAGAATCGTACCTGACTGCAAGACAGTTTCTGCAAACTGTAGGTCTCATGCTACCATCCCCATGCTCCCACTAGCAAGGATGCACATGAGGAAATTCCAGTGGTACTTAAAGAATGTTTGGTCTCAGAGCCAACAGCCTCTAGACAAACTCATCCCCTTTCTGCCCTGCCTAAAAATAGAGCTGAAGTGGTGGATTCAGCAGGTTTCCAGCAACCAGGGAATTCTTCTGCAGCTCCCTCCCACCACTCGGTCCATGCACACAGATGCATCAGACCTAGGGTGGGGAGCAACCCTGCAGGGCTACAGGGTACAACAGTGCTGGTCCCCTGCCCTGCAAAAAACAGCACATAAATGTCAGGATTGTTGTCCTGCTAGCTGTAAAAGTCTTTCTTCCCATCCTGCAACCAGGGTACTCCACATTGACACACTACTGTCATGTGGTACCTAAACAAGCCAATGAGGGACAAAGGCATACCAGTTATGACTGACATCTCTGCAAATCTGGGAAATGGCAGCAAAACACGACCTCTTCCTGAAAGTTTCATACATCCTCTCTCAGGAAAACAAGCAAGTGGACTTGCTCAGCAGAACCTCCTCTCTGCAACATGAATGGATGTTGCACAGGGATACTTTTCTACACATAGTCCACCAGTGGGGCACACCGCAAGTGTATCTGTTTGCCTCCCCCCAGAACAGACAACTAAACAAATTTTGTGGCAGGACTCACTCGCCACTAGCTTGGAGAGTGGATGCCTTCAGCTTTACATGGCAGAGAATGTTCCTATATGCTTTCCCTCCCTTTCCTCTAATTCAGAGTGTCCTTCTGAAAATCCAAAAGGAACAATCAAAAATCTTGCTGTTGACTCCCTATTGGCCAATGCAACACTGGTTCACCCTTCTGCTTTCCCTAGCCAAGGGCAGTCATCACGTTACCCCATATGGTGGACCTACTAATCCAGCAACAGGGATCCCTCCTTCACCTAAAACTGTCTTTAATGCACCTAACTCTGTGGGTGATGAACTTTTGATCCCTTTTAGACAGCACTACTCAGAAGACATGCTATCAGCCCTAAGCGAGGCCAGGAAACCAACTACTAGAAAAAAACTATTTGTCTAAATAGCAGAGATTCTCAAAATGGTTTTCTTTTAGAGACAAGGACCCATTTCTGGCAGATCCACCCCTTGTCCTGGACTATACCTGTGAACTCATTAAGGAGGGACTAGCTTACTCTTCTGTTCAAGTCCATCTTTCTGCCATTTCTGCATGCTTGCCTTTACAGCTACCTCTTCTTTCCAGACTGGACGCAAATCATTTCCTGAGAGGGGTCTTGCACATCAAACCACCAAGAAAGCCCATCCCTCCTCCCTGGGACCTTAACTTCATGCTGGAAAAGCTTACCCTACCCCATTTTGAGCCACCCAACACAGTATCTCTTCAAATGTACACAATGGAAAACCATTCTATTAGTGGCCATTGCCTCTGCTAGAAGAGTGTCTGCATTACAGCCCTGATGGCTTGCCCTCTTTACACTACCTTTCACAGTGACAGGGTGACCATACACACAAACCCCTCCTTTATGCCCAAAGTAGTAAGTGAACTATCCCTAAACCAGTCCATTCACCTACCCACCTTCATTCCCTCCACTACTAACTCTGCAGAGAGGATTCTCCATTCCCTGGATGCACATAGACAACTGAGATTCTACTTGGACAAAACTAAGTCCTTCAGAAATCTGACCAACTGCTAATTTCCTTCCATCCCAGGGCTTTGGGTAAGGCAGTCTCCAAACAAACTATTTCCTCCTGGATCAGGAAATCCATCCTGTTTTGCTACTCTCATCACAAACCATTGCCTCAAGGAGTGCGAGCACATTGTACCAGAGGCATGGCTACCTCAAAGGCCTTCATGAAAGGGCTAGACACAGCCTCCATCATGGAGGCAGCCACCTGGTCTACAGTCCATACTTTCACTAAGCATTACAAGCTCAAACAGGTCTCTAGTGCCAGGGCAGAATTTGCCAGGGCAATCCTGTAGGGAATTTTGGAATTCTCTAGCTCTACCTCCCAACATTCCTCCTAGCTGTGGTACTCTCCCACAGTATGAATACTGCAATATGGGCATAGAAGGACATAGAATAGTTGTGAAAAATCCTACAATAACCATAGATGTCCTTTTCTTCCATGTTGCAGTATTCCATCCCACCCTCCAAACCCCCTGGTATCCTCAGTCTTCTCCGGTGTATCCCCTTCCTACAGACAAGTCTTTACAGCCCTGCAGGGACATTTGCTTTCGCTTCTCCTTGGCCTTAGTCTTTTCTCTGGGCTTCAAGGTCTGAGGTCTGTGCGTGCCAATGTCACATTTATACTCCATGGTTTATGGCCCTACGTGTGACGTACCTACAGCAGCCAGCCTTAAGCTTTTGTATAGGAGCCAACATCTGGTCGCCTGAGGGCTGGAAATCCCACAGTATGAATACTGCAACATGGAAGAGGGCATCTATGGTTATGGTAAGATTTTACACAGCTGTTTTGCCACTTATTCATATTTACGTTCATATTGTCATAACTCAGAACTACATGCTTTTGAGGTATAGGTTGTGAAATGTCAGTGGAAAACAGAAAAAATTAATTCACTGCCAATTTCTGTCGTACTATATTGGAGGCATTGATAGTTTGTTAGTAATTATGAAAATAAGCAATATTTCCATAGGTATTTCAAAAAACAAGTGATTTACAAAGTATTGCTTGGTATCAGGTGAAACCTTAGCTGCTGTTGAAAACGTTTGATATTTGTACTGTAAGTTACACAGAGAAATATTTAGCGTTACTTATATTGGTAATTATATAGTCATATGTTTTCATGTTTCTGTAAATATATTAATAAACATACACCCAGACAGTAATTACTTGCTATCACATGAAAGCTTATACCTGGTTAACACAAGTGTTCTTAACAGTATATCTCTAGGTTGTATAGTTTCCAAGTTATGACTGTGTGAATGTTTAGCAAAAGACATAATTCTGGGTTTGTGTGAATTGTAATATGTTATAGTATTTATGAAACTACTATGAATGCACTGTTGTCTCTGTAGAGAATACTTCGTACTGGTAACATTGCTATTTGTACAATTTTAATAGTTTTTATAGTTGAGAATGTTTGCATTTGTTTCTTATCCTTTCTAAGTTGATTTTTCAGAAAATGCTGTGGAAAGCAAGGATGTATGTAGGCTGTTAAAGGTGTGTGTTATTCCACAAGTTAAGGTCCTAATATTGAACCTCGTGGTACACCTAATGTTTGAGGAAGAGTTAACAGCTCATGACTTGGTCATGCACACTGTGGTTGATGTAACTTTTAAGTCAATTGGTTGTATGGTTTGTTAGGCCCAGTTCATCTGAGTCTAAGTAAAAGTATAGGATTAGGATATGAAACTGCATCAAATGTTTCATATAGGTCTAAAAATAGGGTTGCAACAGTTTCACCTGGATTTCTGTCTGCCTTGAATGCAGTCTGTGAGAATTAGTAATGATTTTTCTAGACTGTGGCCCTGCCTAAATCCATGCTGTGTTGTAAAAAGCAACTTTTTTGTTAGGTTGTTGACCAACATAAGGTGAACACATTTTCAAATGATTGAGGTGGATGGAACATGATGGCTGGTAGGTCTGAAACTTGATATTTTAAGTGATTTGCCACCTTTTAGTGAATAACAAAACATAACTTGATTTAAAACAGTCTTACATTAATCATGAGTTAAGGACTGTAATCTCGGACAGAACGATTTTGAAGTATAGGTACTGGATATATAGTGGCTTCTGCAGCTTATCAGCTGCAGGAGAGGTGGGTTTAAGTTTTGGGATGTTTGTTATTGCATTGGTAAGTGAGAAAGCAGTAGAGTGTCTTGTCACTGTTTGTTGGGTGCATTGCGTTAATTGTGAGTTTGCAGCATTTATGAAGTCTGCACATTGTTTTTTGTGATCTCCCTCCAGGTTGTTCAAGCTTGGCTGTTGACCGAAACTGTTTGAGTTTTATTGTTGTTTTCCTGTGGACTATTGTAGTAGTTTGGCAAGTTTCGATGATATTGCAGATTGATGCAGGATTAGATTTAGTTTCCTATGTTGAGATGTTAAGGAATTTAATAGGGAGACAAAGTTTTGTTGAACTTTTAGTGCATCATGTAAGGAGTGTTTTAATAGTTCCCAGTTGCTGTTATTTTGTGGTGTTTGTTTTGTGTTTTTCTATATGGCAAAGACTTGAGTTATAAAAGTTAAAAATTATAAAAGTTATGAAGTTAAAAATAAAACCTGGACCCTCAGCTAAACCTGGAGTATTCCAGGAACTTTTCTAAGGCTAACCTCCTATTAAGTGAGAACCTGCTAAAATTTCAAGCCCCACAAGTCCTGAGAACACTGCTGCCTATGCAGAACTGTTTACATAAACTCTATACGAGCATGTAATAGCTGCTGTAGAGGCAGGTGTACCCATCAGGAAGAAGTACAGAACTAACTCAAAAAAACAAGCCACCCTGCTGGAATCACAAAATCAGTAGTAGGCTGTATAACAGGAAGAAGATAATCATGGGAAAAAATTAGGAGATACAGCATCCAGACGGATAAAAGCACTCTCATTAAACTAAACAAACAAGTCAGTGGACAAATAGTCTACCCAAGCCAAATTTGAGGTAAGTTTTGCCTCCTAGGCCAAGGACCAGCCACTGAGCATTCTTTAGCTATGCCTGCAACTTCAAAGGAAGTGTGCAGTTGTGTGTAGATCTTTGTGAATGGAGCCACCTATACTGAGCCAGAAGATATAGCAGACCTCTTGGCTGATAAGTTCAGCTCCAACTTAACCCCCCCCCCGACCTTCCCTCAGGAAATATCATCAAATATAACTCCCCCTACTATCACTAGGGAACAAGTCCTTAATGCTGTCTCTAAGGCCAAGAACACTGCATCATTGGGTCCAAACAATATCCCAGGATGCCTTTTAAATAGTATGAAGCATGACCTGTCAGGGCCTCTGGAATTACTGTTCAACTGTAGCCTGCAAACGGGCTTCGTGCCTCATGAATGGAGAAAGGCAACAGTCATCCCTCTGCACAAAATTAGGCCATCTACAGACCCTGGAAACTACAGACCCATAAGTCTCACTAGTCTTGTATGTAAAGACATGGAAAGAATTTTCATGGAGATGATCAATAGAGATGCAGTAAACCTCCAGACATTGGACGCAGCCCAGTTTGGTTTAGTCAGGGGCAGATCTTGCCTACTCAACCTGGTGGATTTCTTTGAGAAGGTCACCAAAACAATGGATGAGGGCAAAATCGTTCACACTGTCTACCTTGACCTGACCAAGGCGTTTGAAACAATACCAAACTCAGACATTGTTGATGAATAAGAGGTTAGGTACAAACCCATATGTCACCCGGTGGATAGCCAGCTGGCTCATCGATGGGACCCAGGAAGTTTGAATGGATGAGTCCACCTCTGCAAAGCGGCCAGTCACAACTAGATTCCCTCGGGGATCAGTCCTTGGACTGCTCCTTTTTGGCATTTACTTCTCCAGGAGGGGCTGACATAGACAAACAATTGGTGTCAGAGGCATGGACTAAAACTAAACGTTAAGAAATGCATAATAGTTTCCTTTGGGAAGTCATCCATCCCTAGTAACTGTCATATTGACAACACACCCATTAGAGTTGACCCAGTAGTCAGTGACTTAGAGACCCACACAGATAGTAATCTAACCTTTGACCATCACGTGTCTACAGTGCTGAGGAAATCATTTTATGTTGTGTAACTTATAAACAAAGGTAAGGCATCTAAGTTCAAGGAAGTCATTGTTTCACTGTATTCAACAGTCATCGGACCTATCATTGAGTGCAGTGCTTCCTTTGGTATGTCTCTAACCAGGCATACCCAACAATTTGAACTTCCATAAAGGTTCCTCACTAAAAGAATACAGGTCACAAGTAAAATGTCCTATGCAGACTGCCTCAAGGCCCTATCCCTGTATTCTGTCTTACAGGTTTTGAGGGGGATATCTATGCCTGGTGTATAAGGCATTGTCAGACCCCACTCTAATGGACCTCTTTGCATATCCACAAAACAAGCAGCACCAGAATTACCCGTTATAAAGACTTCAACCTTGCCTGTGATGTAAATAGGACCTACTGGAGAGATAGGTATGCATCCCAGGGACTACCCCGTCTATGGATCAGGCTCCCCATCCATGTTAAGCAGAGTTCCTTCCTAACCCAATTCAAGTGCAGCTTGGACAATTAGATAGGAAACTGGAAATTCATCCCTGGTTTGGCACCTTTGTCTCTAATGTATACAGGTAACTTGTAAATGATTCATCTCCCAGGCCCATGCTTACACTTAA